>NW_026852645.1:0-100000 GCF_026571515.1 Ruditapes philippinarum | reverse complement strand
GCTCACCTCCGTATCTCCGCCTCCTACATATTGCACACGTATAGACACCTGTGTCAACGTTCTAAACGTCAGATCAACCTATCGTAGAAAATAACGAGGAGATAAGAATTAATAATACGTACATAGTTTTAACCAGATATATCAAATTAAGTATAGATTCAAGCATTGAACAAAATCACGCATTTAACGACCGTCCACGCACATAATCACAAAATACGCATTTATAACGACCGTTCACGCACATAATCACAAAATCACGCATTTAACGACCGTTCACGCACATAATCACAAAATCACGCATTTATAACGACCGTTCACTAACGACCGTCCACGCACATAATCACAAAATCACGCATTTAACGACCGTTCACGCACATAATCACAAAATCACGCATTTAACGACCGTTCACGCACATAATCACAAAATCACGCATTTAACAACCGTCCATGCACATAATCACAAAATCACGCATTTAACGACCGTTCACGCACATAATCACAAAATCACGCATTTAACGACCGTCCACGCACATAATCACAAAATCACGCACGTACATGTTCTCAACACTAATTAATAGCAGCATATAAACTTACGTCTCTAATCAAGCTTGATCGGAATGTTTCTGTCCACACAGCAGTTTGTTCATTAGTTTCAAATCCAAGTCGTGATTTTGTGCTTTAGAAAGAAAAAAACACATATTACAATAGTACAAAAGCTTTTGAGCAACAAAGAACCGATTATTCTTATTGCATAAAGTATGAACGAAGTCTGTTTTACATCTTAAACGAGTATCCAATAAAACGATATATAAATCTGAAATATGTTGTTTTGTTCTTTAGTGCACTTTTAAACTTATATATTATTGAAGATGACAAGTATTTATTTAAAAAGAAAAATATGATAAAAATAATAATAAACAAATAAAGCGTGTTTATTTCTTGCATATCAGACTATAAGAATCTTACACCGGCTGCCGGTACAGACCGGAATATCTAGCTCGAGGGTAACTGTTTACGGCGGTAACGAGGCTCTGCCGAGTTTCCGCTAAACAGTTACCCGAGAGCTAGATATTCCCGTCTGTACCAACAGCCGGTGTTTGATTCTTTTTCTTGCATATTACATGTCAACTATTTTCGGAACAGAAATAATGAAAACTGATATTCTCATTACGCACTTTTTTCTTATAGTAGCGTATGAACTTAACTTCATTCATAACGGAAAAATGACTGGTGTAAACGGTAGATAATCCTGTCTGAGATGCAAGAAAGGATTTTCTAGTTCCGCAATACTTCATGTAATTGTTTAAAGGAATTTTGACAGTTGCTAGTGACTTGTACCAATATTATTTTTCTATGTTCATATATATATTGATCTTTGCAAACATATTTTCAATTAAATACTTACAATTTGAAAAGATCAGGGGCAATCCAAACGAGAACTTCTAGAATATTGTCTACTCCCGCTATAGGCGGAAAGTCTTTCTTTGCACGCAGTTCGGCTATCAATACAAAATATCCTTGTAACTATGCAATACATCAATACATTAATGTGTCAATAGATCGTTAATACATGTAATGAATTCCACGATACATGTCTAACCAGATAGTTTATTCTAAATCTCGACATTTCGCAGCTTATTTAGTGTAACCATATCTGTTTTTGAATTTGCATTTGAATATCGTACAGTTATAGATTTCTATGTTGGATAATACTGTTTCATTGATGTAGCTGATGAAAAAATAAATATATATGATTCTTAAATTGCAGATTTGTGCAGTCGACACATGTTTGTATGCTGTTTACTTTGCTATGAAGTCGCCATCGCAACTATTGTGAAATATGAGTCAGAAATATACCCGGAGAAATAAAAATCGATTTAAAGAAATAGGCAGCATCTCTTATGAAAAAGTACACACATTTCTGCCTCCATGCATAATAAGCATGTTTGATAAAAATATTCTTTTTGGCCCCAGAAAACACATCGCATTAACATTACATACAATAAAAGAATGCAGTTTTGACTTACCTAGTTGAATCACCTCTCGGTATCTATATTTATTGCCTTTACCAGAAGGTTGGAGGATATATTGATAACCATTGTGGTTAATTTGTCCGTACTGTAAACGAAAAGAAAATTCGAGTACTGATTTCAACCAACAATAAAACTCTATTATAAAATTTTATCATCGCCAAATGAGAAGTATAAGCTAAACAGTTTGTGTTTGGTACAAATATAATAAACAACGAAAGGTGCAGGCGCACATTATTTCTAAATCGTTAGGGCTATGTACATTGTCTTTGCTTCCTGTTATAAAACACTCTATTCCTAAACCGAAACACATCTGCGGATGTTCCTAAATTCAAAGTTTTACTATTACATGTTTAAATGTTGAATACTGCTTAAGTCGGTGCTAGGGGGCGTGGATAGTAGCTTGCACTTTCCAGTACTGTCCATGAACAGGCTCAATCAAACCGAGCCTGCAACATTTTCAATTTTGTCATTTTGGACTTTCTTTAGGGATTCTATTTCTCTCTATTCCAAAAGAAGAATCATATCAGTCTAATAGAATTATGAATCAACCTTAGTATAATTCTGATGTAACTAGAAGGTGACGTGGTTATCTCTAGAACTCAATACTTACAACGTCAGCAGGTTTAGATAAGTCTTGTCTGTGTAAAACAAAATGTGCTCTATCGTCTGATTCTAGGGGCTGATTGTTATGGTAAAAGGCAAATTCCTGTAAAATTATAGACAAGTGTGTTTAAACTAAGTAAGAATTTCATTTCCTTCAACTCTAACAGAAGTAAGAATTTCATTTCCTTCAACTCTAACAGAAAGAAAATGAAAATTTTGATTACCATTTCATAAAGCAATATTGCACAGTCGTGATATGGGAAACATGTATTCAGATACCATTGATAAACAATAAGAGCTACATGTGTATCTCATTTTCCATTTTCAAATTATTGCTTCATACTAGAGTTTTTAAGTATGACGTTTTATCACAAAACATGCGGCTGGTTGAGTGAAAACAAGATTCTGTTTTATGATAATCTAAATAGTTCACTCTTTATTCGTAATTTTGTCATATAAACGAACAACAAAATTAATTATGAATATCTGGGAAAACCAAAAAGTTTTGAGTCTCATGTGTAAATGTACTAAATAAAATGATAAAAACGCCCAAGGCTCAAAATCTTTTGATAAAACCTTTTATATTTGAACGGTCATATATTTTAATCAATTCAATAATAGTTTTTTATTAGAGTGAAAGACATAATTTATGGCTAACTAATTTCTTCAGTTTCGAAAAAGTAAAAGTGAATATCATTCATACGTTTTCATTTGTTTCATCCATTAGCTCATTCGGCAGAAAGCTGGCAAGTCGAAACACAGAAGGACACAGAGCTTCTGTTATGTTGTCATCTAGTGTTAAATCAAATAACATTTTCTCCTGTTCGTGGAAGAACCATACCGAATATGTATCGGGGAACAACTCATATTCGTTACCGGCAGACTGTTCAACCAACACTATATCTGTAAGAAATTTCCAGATTTATAAGGAACAAACCAATAAATTTCTAATTACCCAAATAGCTGAGACTAAAATGAAGTTAAAAAGCATTTCTTTAACATCACAAATATGTTTCAGTTTACAGTTTATACCAACCAAATATAATTTTGTAAAAACAAAATATATTAAACTGAGTTCATTTTTGCACCTCTTCGTAGAAGATTTTCCAGTTATTTTTGGATTCTGATTGTATGAGTGATTATCTTAAGCCGTGTAAATATTGCAAATGTTACTTAAAATTTACTTTCGTGTTTTCAATGGGTTTTTTCCTTTATTTCCCAATACCATTTTGTTCTTCAAAACTATGTGAAAAATTATTCCCCAATTTGTTTTATTGTTTTATCTGTAATGCCACAGCTTTAAAGTAAATACTTCTTAATGTAAAAGTAATTTTACTAGCATATTTCTTTCGGCCGTCCAAGATATAAGCATCTTTCTTTACTACCTCTCGATTTTTTTAATTGTATAATATTAAGAGAAATTAATACTTTTAAAGTCATATATTTCAGATTAATATTTACTTGAAAAGATGTGAGAAAACAATTACCTGGAAGTTTTCCGAGAAGATCGTTATCGCTTTGTCCTCCACACCAGTTTATAAATAAAATGACTGAATATAAAATGACAAATAAATGAAAACGTTCCATTCTATGTTTTTTGTTTTCGAAATCAAATGAAGTCGCAATAGTTTAAGCCCACATTTTAAATAATTTAACTGGAGAACTATGCTAAGACAAAACTGTAAAAAGAAGAAAAAAGGTCTAACAGTCAATGACGTAACAGGTTAATTTACGAACATACTCGTACATGTCAACGATGCACTTTATTTAAATCATTCTTTAGAAACAAACAGTTTTTTCCCATTAATTCAATATTGTAAACAGTAATTAAAAACGCCTTAAGCTTCGACAAAGTTGAGAATTTATTCCTGGGGAATAAAATCTTATTGGTTTTCATATTTAATTATTGATTAAAAGTTGACATTCAAGATGAAACACCAAATAATAACTGAGGTTGATATAAGGGAGAATAAAATAACAAACACATATGAAGCAACTTTATTTTCTTTTATTTTTAAACTTCCTTTACAAACCTTTCATTATTACAATTCTTTTTTAACATTATACATACATAAAACCCCTTAATGGATTGGACCAAAGTGATCTTAATTTCGGGGTGGTCTCAATTGTGGATATTCTTAACCTTTGCTTATATACTTTATGACAATGGTCTATTTTAGTCATTTTGTATACACATACAATATGTATCTTAACCTACAAATACAATATAAAAATATGTTATAATATTAGATCTGATGAGAGCAAAACATATTTATGAAGAAATTTAATATTAAATTCTCTTTGGTCTGATTTCAATAGTTATTATTACATGATGTACATAACCCACCTATGATATAAGAAATTAATAACACATAATAAATGTACTGAAAGTGACATTAAACCACAGTGACTCAAAAATTATTTCATACAATAACACAATAGTAACAATTTTGACACCTTGTGAGTCAAGGCATTTACGCTGATAATAACAACCAATTTGTGATCAAGGTAGGTGTTGACTTTAACTTCAGAGGTCTCAAAAGTTGATTCAACTAAAGAATAAAACAAAGAATTGGGACTGAATCAGGTGGTCTTAAAAGTGGATTAGCGGGGTGGTCTTAATTCTGGACCATGTAACCATTGACAGAAAATACTGTTATGTAAAAAAATAGCGGAGAGGTCTTAATTTCGGGGTGGCTGTAGGGATTCCACTGTATTGCTAAGTTCAGTTAAATAAGTAATAGAAAGAGCCTCGGAAACCCCGAGTATAAATCAGATTGCCAAGGGATTTGATATTCTTTCTATTTTGTATCATAGGCAAAAATATAAACATATTCCCTGTCGTCACAATATTAAACCCCAGAAAAAAGTAACCAATGTACGAGCATCTGAATATGACTTTTCTATCGTTATCTCTCCCTGTCGTCGCAATCAGTAAACCCAAGAAAAAAATGAGCCAATCAACGAGCATGCTCTAGACAGACATTGGGAGCGCACTGTGCATGTATGGTATACGATTTAACTCTGACACATTTTCAATACTATGATACCATTTGATGTCACTTACATCAACATATCGAATACATAGCACCCTGGACTTATTTTAAAATGGAAAGTCGAGAAAAAACAAAAACATAATAAACATATTGCTCTTACATTATCAATAGGATGTTGTATTTGTATACTATTAACAATTGTTACTGTTAATGATTTTCAAAGAACACATATTGGTCATCTCTCGGTGGTCAGTCCAATTGACTTTCCTGGTTAACAAGTAATTACAAATTTAATCTCAAATCCCATGTGATGATGAGAGGCAAATGACCATTAGACTCGATGGAAGATCAGAAAATTCTTGCATTGATATGCTAGATTTTATGAACCTTCACAGAATGATGCGGATGATAAAAATACACAAACAAATATATTTAGTCAGAAAGCATCCCTTTGACTGCTTATATTTTACAAGCTTCTTTGACGGACCTGGATTCTAGCTATTGCAGGACTTGTGAAATGCCCCCAACGTTAACCAGTCCATATACAATAGGAAAACGCATCTTATCTTTTTAGTGGATAACTACTATGCCTCTTTATATTGCATATTGCAAGCAGACATGTCCTAGTACCCCTCTGGGGTCATATAGTATCAATGTTTTGAATGTTTTTAATTTCAATGATTGTACAAATGTTTGCAAAAATTATTTGCCCAGTTAAAAGTTTTTTTTTGCTTGTGTTAATGATGTTGTTGCGGATGTTGACTGGTAAAACAAGTGGGTGGTAACATTTTAATACATGTACTCAATGGCAATTACTATTTTGTTTATAATATGTACACATTGAATGAACTTTTTTTTAAATATGAGACATCATTCAAATTTGGAATACACCCTAAAGTCACAGCGGCAACATTAAGATTATATGACGACTTTCCGGCTTAGGTTTTTTAGGAAGACCCCAGGTACCCCTCTGTGAATTATTTAAGACACGAGCTCGGTCAGAAAAGTTGCCATATGATACATTATTGTCAAAGTGAATAACCACGCCCCTCTCATAAAAATAAATAATAATAATAATAATAATAAATATTCTTTAGAAATATTGGACTCCTTAACTTCTAAATGTGGTAGGTTTACGTTCCTTGTTGTCCTTTTACGCTTATCTGTTGGGGGCGTCCGTGGCCGAATGGTTAAGGTCATTGACTTCAAACCACTTGCCCCTCATCGCTGTGTGTTCGAATCCCAACATGGACTTTGAATTCTTTCATGTGAGGTAGCTATCCAGCTAGCTAACGGAACGTCGGTGACTCGTTCGTGCCTGAAATAATTCACGGAAGGGCAACTGAGGTCTTCTTCCACCAGTAAAGCTTGAACGTCGCCATATGACCTACGCTGCGTCGATGTGACGTAAAACCCAAACAAACAAACAAACACACACTTCTCTATTACGTTATTGCGTTACATTAACGATCGTGGTAAATGTTGCTGTCACTAAAAGAGTTTCTGTAACACTTGCTAGTCAGTCAGAGACTCTTGTCCACTTTTGGTTTTTGTGAAGATACCCTTATCATCAATAGACGTTGGACAACACCCTAGTTAAAGCAATGTACACTGATTTCTATTTTATCTATTAATCATTAAAGAATGGATAGAAAAAGGACTGAGGTATTGACATTGGCGGAACCATTGCAAAAATGGGAACATTTAATGAGTAGTCTTGAGATTTCACGAAGTTTTAAAAGAAATAAAGCCATCATTGATCATTCAACGTGACTCTCTTTGTCAATCCACGAAATGTAGCATATGATTGCAACAAAAAAAGTTGAACACAGATCTATCAAGTTGGCGGCCTAGCGGCAAGAAATTTATAAAAAGTTTATAGCTTTGTTGATGTCGATGGATTGTGTCATCTAAATCTATGATTTTGTATGCAAGTGACTATAGTTCAATCCATGACAGCAGCCATCCCGCAAACACTGAGGGTTGTTTACGTCATTTTGCAAGTGCGCTATATCACTCGCCCATTATAGAAAAATGATACCAAGTAGCAAGGCGGACAAAATTGCATCATGACCTAAATTATGGTATAATGGCCTTAAAATACCCTAAAACTGTTCTCACTATATATAGTTTCATTGTATATTATTAATAAGAGGCGTCCGTGGCCAGGTCTTTACGGTCGTTGTCTTCAAACCGTTTGCCCCTCACCGCTGTGGGTTCGACTCACGGCAGGAATTTTGATTTTTACTTATAGCAGAATTGTAAACACATTTATGTATGACAGTCAATTGAAAAATATAACAAAAGTAATGCTTGTTGATAGTTTTATTTATAGTTATCATACATATATCTTCTCAAGGATACCATAAAGCAAAATTGTATTATATAGTATTTTCATTTTGGATATATTGTATTTAAATAATCAAACGTTATTTTTTTTAAATCAAAATCGAAAGTGTTAAACCACCTCACAAAATATTTTAGTTTGTCATAATAGTACATACAGCGGCAAATTTTACCATTGATAAAACAAATACGTGAATAAAGATTAGTAAATTCATTGTAGAGAAATTTAGCCATCTCATCAAATACTAAAACTGTATTATAACTATGATTTTTAATTTATGAACAAAAGTAAATGAAAATTCATAAAAAGTGATAGATAAATGTTTTGATAAATTCTTTATTTAGTACATCGTCACAAAAAATTTGATGACCTAAGGCGTTCTATAAAGATGGCATGAATTTCCTTTGTAAGCATGAAAATCAACAGTCCATTAATCAAAATAAATATCCATCATTCTAAGCTAGTTTCATAAACTGTAATGTTATGCTTTTAAACAAGTTTAATCATTTAAAAGCAAAACAAAAACATTTAACATCCACCACCATAAGAATGTTTCATGAACTGATCGTAAAACTTAATAAGATGACTGAGGGCAAAATATTTTATTTTTTGCTTTTGTAATATAACTTACAATGCTTCAGATATTATGTTAAAATGTTGAGATAATGATTAGTTAGTTTTTTTAAAAAAGAAAAAAACCCATAACTTTTATAATAACACCTTCCAATAAAAGCTGCCTTTATAACTGATTCAAAATTTCAAAGCAAAACAAAACATTTCTGCATGTGTAGCATCCACCGACTTATATCAATTTATATAACATATATGTTAGCAAATCTAGCATGTTACCGTTGATTTAATGTAAATGTATCATTCTAAAGCAATCACATATTATAACTATCAATAAAAGCTGGTTTCATAAACTGTTTTGTTTAGCTTTGAAACAATATTGGTCAACTTAGTTCAATCCACGAAAATTATTTAATCAATTTATGAAAATCTCATCATCATTAATTTTTATTATAAATGGAAAGCAAACAACAAATAGCTGTTGAAATATTAAACAAAGAAAGAAAGATTTAGTAAACACTCATTAGCTCCAATGTCGGTCTTCATTGACTGTAGTGAACGTATTGAAGACGATTAAATTGTAACAAAAGTTGAATTAAATGCAATATAAAGAAAAAGTTTAATGCTACAAGCATCGAAATCTTAAATCCCCAATCATCCCACTCATATAAAAGATGAAGTCTGATTGAATGCTTCTCCAGTGAATGAACAGTGCACTAATCTTCTCCATTCGGACATGGGATGTATCTACAAAACAAAATCAGCAACACTTGTAAACTGTTAAACATTTTAATTACAAATTACATGTATTTCTTTGCATTTGTCATAAATTTAATAAATGTAACAACTTCGCCGGATTGAATTCTCGGGTTGAATTCACGCATAGTCATATATAATTCTAAAATCAGTAAAACATTGGACATTTTAAACAGATGATCTCAGGTTTCGTATTTCAAGATACATGTTAACAATTATGATCACAAATAAATGGGTATACTTACACGATATCGATTTTGACTTGTCCCAATGGTCTTCTTTCACAGCAACAATCTGGGCTTGGAGAACTGCTTGGTAACATCTAAACATGGAAATTATAAACTATGTCAAGCTTTTCAGTAAATCGTAAGAAACTTCTTGTACTACTATCATAGAAAAATTGTATGGAAATATGTTTATTGGTTTATACATAATTTATTTAGTTTTCGAATGTGTAGGTAGCTATAAGTTTAAAGTCCGTTCCTTAAGCCAACCAGTAATACGTTCATGTTTATTAATTAATGTATCGCCGTTTCATATACAGATTCGTCTAAACTTGAAATGATCAATTTTGGATATTAACATTTTCTTTTTGGTTATAAAAATATTTTTCTTTCTAGTTTAATAGTGATGTTCCTTCAAGTTTTTTTTCTTTCTAGTTTCATAGAAATGTGATGTGCCTTTCAAGTACTTATAAGGATTTTAATGATCTGAATATTTCAGAAGGTAAACTGTTAATGTGGAATGAAATCTATAACAAAATGAACTTACTGAACTCATTGTTGTCCTGAAAAAAGCAATGTTTACAAATAAGCATTGATTAAAGTTTACTGGAAATATTGCAATTCATACGATATTCTATTAATGCATTGTATAACAATGAACAGACGAGATTATCACTAAAGGACAGCATTTTGTCGTATACAATATTGCTCATTTTAATAAAACAATGTTATATGGACAGAATATCAACATTTTGAAGTATAGGAAATCACTCGGTGTCAGAATTACATTAATAAGGAGCTATTGGCTAATGATAAGAAGATTAAATAAATTAATTACGTCAGAAAAAAAATCATTGATAATTTTATGTCACATTTTAAACAGAAGCTTGGGTTTGACTCAATAATCTATCACTCTGCTACAGAATAAGAACCATCACGTTGATGTCTAGAAAACAGTTCTTTCAATTTGAAGTGTCAAAATAAAAGTCAACCCTGTGTGACCGATGCCATATTGTATTTCCATCTGTAGGTTTTATAGAGAGGTGGTTAAAGCTATTACATGTCTATAATTCGGGACTAAATTCAAGGATTGAATATGTACTATGCGCCAACAGACAAGACTTTACAATTTTAGCGGTGACACAATAAATTGAAATTTTCTGAAGCACATAATATACTTCATACTTCAGGTCTCATTTGACTTGGATAGTGTTTTTTTTTTAAATAATAAGATATGAGCCGTGTCATGACAAAACCAACATAATGGGTTTGCGACCAGCATGGATCAAGACCAGCCTGCGCATCCGCGCAACCTGATCAGGATCCATGCTGTTCGCTGTCAGTTTCTTCACTTGTAATAGAGTTGGTAAGCGAACAGCATGGATCCTGATCAGACTGCGCGGATGCGCAGGCTGGTCTGGATCCATGCTGGTCGCAAATGCACTATGTTGGTTTTGTCATGACACGGCTCATTAATTATAGTCTGTAAAAAAGTGTCTACTCACGTCGTAGAACTAGTAGTGCTGCTAGTGCTGCTACTGGACGAAGAGCTGTAGATATCAGAAGAAGAAAAAAACATTATAGAAGATATGCTAGTCCAAAATATGACACATACATGTTTAATCTATACATTTAATTCTTCTCAAAAAGTCTAGGTACTTTATGAGATAGAGTGTTTGAAAAAAAAAAAGTTAAAAAGAAACTTTGTTATCAAAACATAATGCTAGTCCAAAATATGGCACATACATGTTTAATCTATACATTTAATTCTTCTAAAAAAAGTCTAGGTACTATATGAGATAGAGTGTTTGAAATAAAAGTTAAAAAAAACCCTCGTTATCAAAACATTAAAAGGCACATTATGCAGACACGAAACATTAATGTTCAAACGTTTGAATTATTGTTTTAGAGCATGTTAGAAGATAACCGCTGAATGCGAAATTATTTGTCATAACTTGATAAAAGTAGCAAAATGTAAACAAAGTAGTATTTTGACTTACATACAAAATATCAAATCGATATATCTGTATTTATTAATTATACAATTATCAAAAGGCAACAAAAGCAAATGATGTTCAGGTCATTAACCAAAGAGTATTTTTTGGATGCTGTAACAGGGCAACACCAACAAATAAAAGCTTTTGAGACGTAAAAGTAAAAGCATTTCTGAGAAATAATGGACCTTTATATCATATAAAATTAATGTATTACATAAATGGAAATTTCTTGCAATAATAGTATTCACTGATGTTGTTATGACAACAGTTCAATAATATGAACATATGAGCCGTGTCATGACAAAACCAACATAGTGCGCTTGCAACCAGCATGGATCCAGACCAGTCTGCACATCCGCGCAGTCTAATCAGGATCCATGCTGTTCGCTTACCTTTCCTATTACAAGAAGAGAAACTGATAGCGAACAGCACGGATCCTGATCAGACTGCGCGGATGCGCAAGCTGGTCTTGATCCATGCTGGTCGCAAACGCACTTTTTGTCGTGACGCAGCTCATGTAAAGAATAACTTACGATGATGATGATGACGAACTGCTTGACCCTCCCCTATTGTACGTACAATCAGAGTAGAAGCAACCCTGTAAGAAATAAAACAAAACATCTAAATTGAATATGACCATTGTCTTGAAAACATCTAAAATTAGTGAAAGCCAACATATATTGTATATATTTGAAACAGAAATCAATTCATATGAGATAAGTCATATATAAATTCGACGTATACTTTATTCTTATTCACTCGTACAACACAACAATAACAACAAAAACAAAAACAAACGATAAATTAAAAACTGCTGTAAAATCAAAAAGTTGTGAAAACTGTAAATAGTTAAAGGTATATTTAAAGTCAAAATGGTATTAACAATGTGAAAAGGGTTAGACTGATAACATATATAAATGCACACACAGAAGTAATGAATTCTTAAAAACAATGGTTACCCTTGCTTAACCCAAGCGAGATATCAAACAATTAAAAAAGACATTAACCAGCCATACTCTGTGCAGCTAACAACATTGCAGTAAGGAGGAGCATATTAAGTCAGATTATTGAACAGCATATATGCAACTGTAATGATTTACCTACAAGACTTTATGTATAAATATCGTAAATTATTTCATTCGCGCTGTCTGATAAGAATCCATGCTGTTCGCTATCAGTATTTCGACTTGTAATAGGGTTTGTAGGCGAACAGCATGGATCCTGATCAGACTGCGCAGTTTCACAGGCTGGTCTGGATACATGCTGGTGGCAAACCCTTTACGTTGGTTTTTGTCACGGCACCGCTCATATTTACTTACCAAGGAACTAACTGCGTTACATTCACTTTCTTGTCCAAGGATTATGTTTGAATTGCATGCACCGCTTACTTCACATTTAACATCACTGTAACATGTTTTTGAAGGATCAGTATTTCCCTGTAAATGGAAAAAAAATCTTTAAAAACATTCTTAATCGTTAAACTTAATTTGAATATTTTGCATCATTCGAAGTCAGTTTTGCATTATTTCATATGCTTAAACTTCATTATGTCTTAGTTAGTAAAAAAGAAAGAAAGAAAGAAATGGTTCAATTCAATTGGATAATTATTTATTTATCAGTTCTATAATTTGATTCATTTTTTGTTTGTTTGTTATTTAGATTACGTTTAAGCAAATCTCGCCAAAAGACATGGATCACCATCGTATATATCGCATTCATGATATGAAAATCTTTAATGTAAATTGCAAATATGAAACATCAAACGTTGTGTAAGTTGGCTGATTCATACTCCACGAAATCTCTTTATTTTTAAATGTTGATTTTATTTTCATTGTTTGAACCTTATGAAAAAAATCTGTACTGTTAAAGTGAATACAATTTTCTGTCTGTCTCTCTGTCAT
Organism: Ruditapes philippinarum; assembly: GCF_026571515.1. Taxonomy (NCBI): domain Eukaryota; kingdom Metazoa; phylum Mollusca; class Bivalvia; order Venerida; family Veneridae; genus Ruditapes; species Ruditapes philippinarum. Next base: position 86,573 of record NW_026852645.1, on the reverse strand, counting down.
CACAACCTGTGACATATACAAATAATATTATTCTTGCATTGTTAACTTGCGCTTTCGTTTGTTTTAGCCATGCCGGAAATTTCATGAGTCGCGTGCTTAGGATGACGTCATTTTACCGTTATGAATGAAGTTGCAATTTCATACGCTGTTGTAAGATAATAGTTACGTCTGTAATGATATAAATTTGCTTTGAAAATTAAGATAAACAATTTAAAATATAATGAAATATTTTAGAATATGCCCGAAAAAATACCTGACATATATTTGCGGTTCGGACCGGAATATCCGTCCCGAGGTGACCCGCCCATTGGGCGGTAACGAGGCCTGCAGATGTATTATTCTTCCATATCAGACTGTCGTTTCCGTTAGTTATACCCATGCCGGAAATTTCATCTGACATAAGGGTGCAAGATGAGCCGCATGCAGTGCAATGGCACGCTTAGGATGACATAATTTTACCGTTATGAATAAACTTGTAATTTCATACACTTTCATTTAGATTATCGCGTTTGTTGTTTATACAACTGGTTTGAAGGTTTGTTTTGGTCTTTTTTACGCCGATTAACATATTTTTTAAGGACATATCGTTTTTCCCTTTTAAAATATGAAATTTTGGTTCTTAAGTCCCATTGGGAAAGTTCGAAAACGGAGAAGGGCATTTTATCCGAATCTTTAAAAATAGAATATTAACCATATACATTTGGGCAAACAAAAAAGGAAATTATGAAGAATCACCGAACAAACTGTTGATCCAGCTCCATATAATATAGCACATTGTTCGTCGTTAGTGTAAGTTGTGCCGATTTTGTCTCCGTTAATGAAAGTGTTGAAATCCTGTCCTGCGTCGTTAGACGTCAAACACTGGGTTCCACTTAATAATATTAAGGTTCATTTTTTTAAAATATTTTAAGCGATACAAACAAACAAAACATTGTTTTATCAATTGGTTCTAAGACCCAACATTTTCTTCTTGAAAAATACGTGAATTTTTAAAAAGAACATTTTTTACTGTTCAATAACAGAAATGTTTAAAAAATTGTCTCAAACTGTCATAGAATAATAAAATACGATGACATTTACAAACAATTTTGTTTTTACTTACAAATCACCAATGGTATCAGCTAGAATTGTGTCTCTTGAACTCCCGAAGGAAAATATGTCATCTTTACTGATATCTGGTACAGGGAAAGGTGGGTTATCTCTTGCCATTACTCGGTATATATCTGAGCCAAACTCGTACTTCAAACCAAAACTTAAAAAGATTAGATAAAATGAAGATAAAGAAATCATTTCAGTAAACGCCTCATATTATATATTTGAATATGCTTTGTTAATATAAACTTTAATGTATACTTGATTCAAAACAAGCTTTTACTTTTCCTTATGGAACCAATTGTACGTTTAATAGATATTAAATCACGAAAAACTACTAACCCCAATCCTATAGCCTGAGCAACAATTTTTCTGTAAAATGGACCCGAAACCTCTGCTATAGAAACTGAACTTCCGGCATTGTCATCGCATATAACCCCACTGGCAGCAGCTAAATTTTCATTGAAATTGATCATATACATTTCAAAAGTTCACATGTATGAAAACAAATGTCAAACAATGAAATTAAGGAAAATTATGGATCTATTTCATTTTATACACCCCCTCTTTACCCCCACCCAAATAAAGTGTCTGTGTCTTTAGAAATTATATTGTTTCTCATATTCTACAATATTTGTCAACCTAAGTGATGCCATGCACAATAACTATTCAGAGTCCTTCAATAAAAAAAATCCCAGCATTCAAATCATTCCACATACTTCATAAAATACCCCTAGCATATTCGTCATATTTTATAGCAAAAACAACAGCAATGGATTAAGTAACGCTTTAAGTCGGTATTTAAAATGAATGAATGAATGAACTCACCTTGTCTTTCACTTTTATCGCCATTTGTGTTCTTAGCAATGTCTGCCCTAGAATAAAGATGGAACAATTCGTGGGTCATTTATTATATAAATAGTTTCGAAAGGTGAAGAGTTTTTTATTTAACAATATTTCCTCATAGAAATGGAATTTTTGTACCGCACATGTTTATTCTAGGTAGGGCAAAATGCGTATTTAGTGAAATGATAAATTTCATAAGGATTAAATGATTTTATAAATATTATGATCTAATGCAGAGGTTAAAACTAATATATAAAATTATAGTGTTTTGATAAATAACAAGCGCAGTACAAGAAAATACATGTACATTTCTGTGAACGCTTCATGCTCTCGTTTCCGGTGGCAGGACTTATAATAATAGAACTTTTATTGAAACTTTGATAATTTTATATTAAAATTGTTAAGACAACAATGTCTATACTTTGTTTATTTTAAAGCATTCTGGTCACCGGCCCCCACACATGAATACATAAAATATATAAACACAAAGACAGTTTGTTTTAGTACATCAAAAATAAATATGTTTACATAAAACCGTATAAAGTACAATATGGCATATTGTCATAGAAGGATTTTTACAAAACATGTGATTGAGTAATAAAATTTAGCAACCAACATAAAGACGTTTAAGATCTAAATTCATTACGCAGTTTAAATACATAATATAATAACATTGATAAGTTTTGTATGGTATAGACTTTTACATGACAGTAGTATAGAGAATAATAGGTTGGTGCCGTGGATGGAGAAAGTTTATCTGGCGAGGCGGAGGAATTTATTGGGTGAGCCGAAGGCGAACCCAATAAATTCCTCCGCCTCGCCAGATAAACTTTGGATCGGCTCACCCAATAAATTCCTCCGCCTCGCCAGATAAACTTTCTCCATCCACGGCACCAATCTATTATTCTATTTATCCTGTCACCGTTTTTTTTTTTTTTAAAGAATTTTATTAGGCAAACTACTTTTAATCACACTATCGGAAATGTTTCTATATAAACAAAGAAGGCCCGAAGCGTGCATTATTCTACAACAATGCACTCGCCGTTCTCCTTATCTCCCTGTGTATTTTCACATTGAGGGCGCCATTTTGTTTGAAAAATGTGATAAATAAAAACAATTTTTTGTCGAATTTTGTTGTGAAAACTATCTAGAATGAAAGAAAATGGTCTAACTAAGAAATTAAATTAGAACACCAATATATTATATTCAGTCGTTAACGCTGTACAGACGTTTAAAGTATTGTTTACGTGACGTCACAATGTAGCGCCAAACAGCACGTGCAAAACAATCAAATCAAGTACGCTATTTTAATGTCGCAAACGAGTTAAGTTTTACATTTATTTCACTTTTAATAATTTTTATTTCACTTGAAAAATTATAGAGTGAAATAAAATAAACATCAACGTTTCCAAAATTCGTTATTCTACACACAGAAGATTTAACGACAGTTTATATATTTTTTCTTGAAAAGTAGTCCGGCAAACATGCATACCACGTGATCAAGTGCCGTAGATCAGTAAAAATATACGGCACCTTGTTATCGGGTCGAAATTGATACAAGTGACAGGATAAAAGTAAAACTTTTGAATATTCGGATACTCCCTTATTTGATAAAGATTGTTGACCTAAAGTTTCATATAAAGGTCTGTAACAACAGATCTGATTTTCTTTTAAATGAGCCGTGTCATGACAAAACCAACATAGTGGGTTTGCGACCAGCATGGATAAAGACCAGTCTGCGCATCCGCGCAGTCTGATCAGGGTCCATGCTGTACGCTTACCAACACTTTTACAAGTAGAGAAACTGATAACGATTAGCATTGATCCTGATCAGACTGCACGGATGCGCAGGTTGGTCTGGATCCATGCTGGTCGCAAACACATTATGTTGGTTTTGCCGTGACACGGCTCAAATATCATTTTGGTAATATTCGTCCAAAAGTTTGATGCTGATCTACAGATGACCAAATGCTGACTCATTTGAACAACCAACAGATGGGTTTACTGGATAAATGTCACTTCGATCTGCCTACTACATGTATTTGAAAATCAATTGGTAGAATTGATATTTTCCAGAATTACAAGAAGCTACTTTCTTATAAAGTTGTTTTAAAGGATTGCACTTTGTTCCTGGATCCATTTGATATGTTAAAATAGATGTAAGGTATATACTTAGAACTTTGTAAAAACATTAATTAAACTTGTCGTAATGAGTGTAATACTTGTATTCTAAAATTGATCATCGAGCTCTCAGTTTAATTTTTGATACTTGTTTTTGTAATAAAGAAGATTTTTATTAATTGTAAAAAATTGAAAAGCATATAGTTTCGATCGATTTCCTACTGAAGCTTTAACAATTGACACTGTTAAGTATATGTTTTACAAGCCCTTTTTATTTTAGTTGTGCAATACAAAATGTAGAATGTACAAAAAGTATTATTAACTATAATGCGGAAGGATTCAAGGAATTCTTTTACATCACTTAGGGGATCTTGTTCAGTTCATTAATTGAGCGTCGTCATGTAGCTAGAAGATGGGAACAATACCGTTTGTATTTTTTCTGCTTGTCAGCAATATCGTTTTCATGTATGTGTGTCAGCAATATCGTTTTCATGTATGTGTAAGGAAATGATGGAATTGTCAAAAAGTTTAAGTGTGTTTACTGCTAAGCTGGATTTTGAAAATGAGTTGTGATGACTTATATTAAAATGTGTTATGTTATTTTGAATTTCATAATTACTTGATGCCTATGTATGTGAATTAAAAGTGAAGCAACAAATGTCAAATTAGACATTAAATATTGTCAGGTAAACTAAATACATGTTCACGTACACGCATGCTCAAATGTGTTGACTTTTTTCTTTTTCATAATGATAATTAACTTTAAAGATTTTCTGGCAAAAATTATTTTCTTTAAATTTTCGGTGAACTATGGGTAGATCTGTCTTCTAATGTGAAATATATGAGTCGCGTCACGACAAAAGCAACATAGTGGGTTTGCGACCAGCATGGATCCAGACAAGCCTGCGCGTCCGCGCACTCTGATCAGGGTCCATGTTGTTCGATCAGGATCCATGCTGGTCACAAACGCATTATGTTGGTTTTGTCATGGCGCGGCTCATATACGTTTTTGTTAAAACAAAATGTAATATTTTATACAGTAAACTAACACGAACTTGTCTATCAATGTAAATTTATATTTCTGTACAAGAAAACGTTTTTTTCCAACACAAATTTTGTATGCGCAAGTAAATATATATTCCAGACGTTTTGTAAAAAGGTCTTTTGCAAATGAGAGGTTATTAACTCTCATTATTTGAAATATTTTTAAAACTATCGTTTATCTAGTACAAAAATACAGCCATCGACACATTACACCCATCGATGACTTTAAATAACCAAATTTGTTTCTCCTTATAGAATAGTTTGTAAAGATACCTTGTTAACACAATGGCATGATCATAACTTGGAATGGCACCTCCAATTTTATTCTGTAAGAATGTTGTGACGTCACTAAGAGTATCTTGATCAGCTAAAAATGGATCTTTGTAATTATCGGCAAACCACGTCGTGGACTCTGACTGTAAATCAGAACAAATAACATGCTTGTGCATTCCATGTTTCCGAAATAAATTACGAATTAGTTATTAGTTGATTTTAAAGTCAATAACGACAGTTTAGAACTTGGAACTCAGTTTGTTGTTTCCTTAGTTAATACTGATATTTCTTTGTTAACACTTGATTTCTGTATAAGCAAAGCGTTACGTACATGTCTTTCACAATGCAATGTAACCATTGTAATAATTTGCAGATTTGTTACAGATGTGGTAAGGATGGATAATAACATCGAAATTCCAAAATTAATTGTTCAAAAATATTTCTTTAGGAAAGCAGTATTTGAAAATTGAAAAATTTAATAAAGAATACCTGAGTATTTCCGCCTCCTACTAAGTGTATACGTAAATTTACTGTTGACACTTTTTTGAACGTCAAATCAACCTGTCACACCAATAAAAAAAAAACACTTGGTTTATAACAACGTTTGTTTTATTTGTAAAACATATTTTACAATTAAGCTGTAGTAAATCACTAATCGTAGAAAATAACAAGAAAGTCTGTTATATTTTAATCAATTCTGTTGTAAACCTGGTAAATTTGTGTAATAACGATAAAGCTAAAATTTGAGCCGTGTCACGACAAAACCAACACAATTGTTTTGCGACCAGCATGGATCCAGACCAGCCAGCGCATTCGCGCAGTCTGATCAGGATCCATGCTGTTCGCTATCAGTTTCTCTACTTGTTATAGGGGTTGTAAGCGAACAGCATGGATCCTGACTGGTCTGAATCAATGCTGGTCGCAAACCCATTATCTTGGTTTTGTCGTGACACGGCTCATTTAAATTTCGACACAGTTCATTTAGAGTTAAAGGGATCTATGTCAAAATAATAAGGGAGCTACTTACTCGGCCATACTGCAGGGAATATTAAGCTAACCTGGCTCCGTGTACATGAAGATTGAGGGGTCAGAATGAAGGCTAGGGTCAAAATGCAATACTAAAAAATTCTCCATTTGACCTCTTTAAGATTTAATATTCAATGTTTATTTAATATTAGCTTGTTTATCGAATTTTGGTGATAAAGAATATTACTAATTTACTAAATATGTGCGTTTAACAATTGATCATGTTATCAATCTTGGCCCTAAATAAATCCTTACTTTGATCCGGTAGCTTTTGTATTTGTATTATTATTTCTAAGTTTTACCTAAAAATAGATGTGTGTCTTTGCCAATCAGAAATTCTATACATTCAAGTTATGTACCATATCATTTTAGCCTAATATGATATCTCAATGTCATTAAACAATGTAAATAAGATCTCTATCACTTGATCCTGATCCTGATCCTAATTTAGATGTTTAAAACTAAGAATTCTTATGATAGAAATATTAACATACGTCTCTGATAAGGGCATCTCTAAATATTGCAAACCAGAGCGAGGTTTCTGAGTTTATTGCTCCAAGTCGAGTTTTTTGGCTGAAACATTCAAAAAAGGAAAGAATATAAATGGAAATATGTATTTTCATAAATCAATAGATCATAAAAGATAAATCTTTTTTGTTATGATAAAATTATAAGTTTAGATTAAAAAATTTCCCAGTTATCTCAGAAAACGGATAATCACATTTGTAATGTTTGTTTGACTGTGTGTTTGATTGGGTTTTATGTCACCGACACATTATAGGTCATAAGGCGACGTTCCAGCTATACTGGTAGAGGAAGACCTCAGGTGCTCTTTCGTGCATTATTTCAGGCACGAACGTACAAACTACATTCACTGTGTCCAAAACCTATTCGAGGAGCATCATTCGGCTGGACCGGCTCGCTCTTGGCTCTTGTTATACAAGAAGAAGCTGTGAATACCATACTTACAATTGAAACAGATCAGGAGCGATCCATACGACGACTTCAACAATGTATTGAGTACCTGGATTTATGTCTCTTCTCGCACGATGTTCAGCTGAAAGTATACAACATTTTCTTCTTTTGACAAGGTCAAACTGTTTCAATATTTGGTATAGATATCAAAACAAAAAGTTCATTTCAAGAAATGTAAATACATGGCATAACAAATAAATCGATCCCTCCTTTCCGAAATGAAATCGACCACAAAGCTCTCAATGAAAGTATTTCATGATATGATCAAATAAGATGGTTTTAATTATCTTTAATCAAATCATTTAGAACAAATTGGAGACAAAATTAATCAGTTCAACAAAACCGTAAACGCCTATTACATCACCTTTAAATTCATAATATTCTTTCTAAACTGAACTTGTTGTAAAATCGTATAAAGTGTTAACATACCCAAGCTTATTTCTCTCCGTATTCTGTGCTGATTGTTGTTTCCAGTGGATTGAAGGATGTACATGTATCCTTCATGGTTAAGTTGACCATACTGAAATTGTAACATGCTATTCATACAAATTGGCTAACTTGCGAAAAAAAAATATGAAAAAAAAAAAAATCATGGAAAACAAAATCAAAAAACATGAAAAAATATGGAAAAAAAAACAAATACAAAAAAAAAACCCTTTATAATACAAAGTTTCGACATATTTAAACATTTACACTTACGCTAATCGAGTAATCTTTAGTATAGACATTTTAAATAAGTTAATAAATAAATTTTCTATATAAAACTTAAGAAAAACGATTACTTACGACATTTGCTGGGCGGGTAATATCCGGTCTGTGTAAAACAAAATGTGCTCTTTTATCCGAGTCAAGTGCTTGGTTGTTGTGGTAATAGGCAAATTCCTATAAAATACCGATATTATACCAATATTATAAACTTTAACATACCAACATTTTTTCCACAAATTTGTCGTCAATTTTAATTACAATAATTACCCTGATGACTCTTATCACGCTCTTGTAAAGATACAATAGAGAATAGATAAAATGTATTGAACTAAATAACGGAAGAGCTGGAGGGCCCTATTACCTTTTGAATGGATTTTTCAAGTGTTACTGGTATATTTTACCAAGTTGTTTGGTAAACTTTTAGAAAACAGTCATTTTTCCCGAATACTGGTCAAATGGTTTTATTATCCCTTTCTTCAAGAAAAGATTTTCCAGAAAATTATCGTGGAATTCGTTGTTAAGCTTTACATATGTTTTAAAGATAATATTATCTAAATGGACGGAATGCTATAATGTATACATTGAGGACCTGTCGGGGTTCAGAAGCAGTATGAGAACAACGGCCGACATTGGTGTATTACAAGAAATAATTACTCATATGTGAAATGAAAATGAACATTTGCTTGTATGTCACAAACACCGTTGATTTTCTTGTTAGAGAAAACTTATGGTTGAAAATGGTTAAACTCGAGTCCTAAGGGAAACTTTTACAACCTTTTAAGTCAATGCACTCCTCTATAAAATCAATTATTATTATTTACAGTTATATGCAGATATTATAGTTTCTGAAACTGAATTGGTACTTCAAAAAGGGCTAGACATTTAAAAAAGAATATTGTGAAAAATGGTGTCTTAGAATTAACTTTCGTTCAACAAAAATATTTATATTGAAAAAAGTGACTGAAAAAGAACAAACGATTTCAAGTATGATGGTACAGACTTTTTTTAACAGGTTTTTCTTATTTGGGAATTGGCTCTTTTTCCTATAGGAGGGTCTGTTTTTTTTAAAGATACATGTACAGCAAAATCAGTCATAAATCGCACATAACATGTAACATAATACATGAATCTTGAATGATTTTACTTTTCTAAAAATATATAAGTAAACATTTTTCAACTTTAGATTTTTAAAAAAAAATTGACTAAATCTGAGGCATGCAGCTTTAAAATTAATTGTATTCGTGAATGTTTTATTTTGATTTATACGAAAGATGTTGATATTGTGACGTTGAGAACGTTAATCTGATGTTAATGTAATTCCTAACACTATCGTAGTGATTGCAGTAAATAATCAGAGGATATTTTTTTGGTTGCGTGAAATATGGAATATATTTTCGCGAAACATGATTAAATGCCACATATTTTCACGAGCCGGTACGTACCATATACCATATACCACGCAAATCGAAAAATAACCTTTTTATTTTATTTCATTATCAAAGAAAATGATAACGAATCCCCTTGCTTGCTATCAACTGCAATTGTACAGCGCGCAGTAATTTATGCGTAAGCTAGCACGCGCTGTTTGGCGCTTCATTGTGACGTCATGTAGACAACTCTTTAAACGTCTGTACAGCGTTAATTACTGAATTAAAGATATTGGTGTACGGATTAATTTTCTTAGTTAGACAAATTTCTATCATGCTAAATAGTTTTCAAAACAAAATTCAAGAAAAAGTTGTTTTGTATTTATCAGATTTTTCAAACAAAACGGCGAAAGAAGTCCCTTAAAATAAATATGAGTTTTGACTCTGCCCACTTTCATATCTATATTTCATATTTATTTTTAAAAAATATGAAATATATTTTCCCGATATAGCACCATATTTCATGGTTAAAATTAAATAAAAAACTGTATTTTATACATACGTTTATATTTTTCTCGGTCATCAGCTCATTTGGCAGGAATTTTGAAGCTTGAAACAAAGAAGGATTCAGCGATTCCGTCATAGAATCATCACGTGACAAGTCGATGTAAATTGGTTCATTCTCGTGGTAAAACCATATAGAATATGTATCTGGGAACAACTCACGGTCATTTCCAGGCGACTGCTCAACAAGAACTATATCTGAATTTTAATAAAAACAGATTGAAAATAAGCAAAGTCAATCAACAGGAACTATGCCTGAAAAATATAAAAAAAATAGAAAATCAATGAATAAAAATCATGATAAATAAATAAATAAATAAATAAATAAATAAATAAATAAATAAATAAATTCATATACTTTCAAGAAAATATAATAATCTCATGACTTTGATTTATTGCAGCTTCATATTTGTCAAAAGAGTAGGAAAAAATCTTCTAGAGTGGTTTTAAAAACTCGGATTTGCTATAAAAGAGACTGTGCTCCTCAATATTCTGAACTTTAAGCAAACTTTTAGGGAATTGTCTTTTAAAATCTCGTTTTCAAAGACTTATCAATTATACATAGATACATTCATTTATGTATAGGTACGTTTCATATTTTAGAACTTATTTCTGAGAACAAAATATTTGTTGACTTATAAAACTTATGCCCTATAAAATAATTTGTCCATTTTATTTTTTTATATGAATGCATCCTCATACTGACCAGTTGGCGAGAAGCTACTGACTACCAAAATATAAAAAGCATTACGTTTTGTTAATCAATATTTCGTAATAATAGCATAACATCGGCAATTCCCCCTCTTTTCCCCATGTTTTAACACAAGTTAACAACGCTTTTACACAAATTGTTGGCCCCGGATAAATAAAACACATACATAAAACATGTTGAGTACAGGGCCAAACCGTTTCCACTAGGGTTTCATTAGATTTTTTTTTTTAAATTAACATCATGAATCTGGTTTAAAATTTTATGCTATAATATCATCAATGCACGTTTTTCGTGTTATAAAGTCTACAGAGTCCCTCGTAACCGTTGGAGCCACCCCCCCGTTAACCAACCGTCCATCGAGACTCTGCAGACGTTATTACACGGGGAACGTGCAATAACCACATGTTTAAAGGTTAAAAAAAATACTGGGAAACTTTAACAAAAAAAAAAACAACAAAATGTATTCTTCCAAAAGTAAAACTTTATAATAAATTGTATTTTTTATAAAACAACACATTGCGACAACAACTAAAGGTTCAGGGAATTTGAAGCCAAGAAGGAGTAAGTTTTCTGCCCTGTTTATGTTGTATAATATGTACATTACTACCATATATCCTTAAAATATTTGACATAGATTAAATCTTTCTTTTGCATTGATGTATTTCATTAGGCAGATTATGATTTTGTTTGTCGCGTGTTCGTAATAATAAAATGATATCTGCAAGCAAAATAATATTTTCGTGCATTTCCATCACATTATTTCGAGCACATCACATAAGTTTGTGCATTTCCATCACATAATATGTATAATATTTGCAATAAGTACTCGAAATCTTTTTTATCTAAATTATCAAATTAATATATATTATACCACAAATGGTAAAGAATAACAATTTTATAATAAAAATTAATACCTGATTTTGGATTTCCAACGAGGGGATTGAAATGATTTTGTCCATTACATGTATACACATGTATGATGCCAACTAGTAATAATTTTATGAAAAGTTTTTCCATGTCTGTTGACTTTTCTCCCAAAGTTAAAGATTCAAGTTATTTCACTGCGCTCTTGAAATTGCAGAACCTGAAACTACACTTTAGTAAGTCTAGTTGTAAGTGAAAATTTTAATGTAAACGAGGTTGTTAAAATAGGCGTGCTTTTCCTGAAAACGTCATCAGTCAATTAACATGACGTAATTATAAGTATTTTATATTTCTATGGCACGCAACGATATGAAATAAATTAAGAATTAACCAATCTATTAAATATTATTTTACTTATGTAAAACCAAAGGCTACAGAGTAAGAGATATTATGATTACTTTTATCTACAAAAAAGCAATTATTATTACAAACAAAAGCCTTAAGCACATATTTTACACGCTATTAATTTGTACATCAAATATGCTAAATTAATTGACAAATGAAAAACTGATAAGATAAGAATAGTGTTACAATAATAAATTAATAAATTGATAAATTTATTACGTTTGTTATTCAATTGAGTTTAATTTACATTAAGTACTTTATTTGTAAATAAATAAAATAAATGGAATGCGTCATTTAGATTATCAAGTAAACATTAAACTGTGATTCAACCGCTGATGGTATAAAGCATTTGAGCCGCGTCATGACAAAACCAACATAATGGGTTTGCGACCAGCATGGATCCAGACCAGCCTGCGCATCCGCAAAGTCTGATCAGGATCCATGCTGTTCGCTTACAAACCCTATAGCACGTAGAGAAACTGATAGCTAACAACATGGATCCTGATCAGATTGCGCGGATGTGCAGGCTGGTCTGGATCCACGCTGGTCGCAGACCCATTATGTTGGTTTTGTCGTGACCAGGCTCATTTTAAATTGCATTGATTGGGTGTTTTGCAATCCTCTTCCCTTGCGAAATATAACACATGCAATGTCAAAAACCGAAATGTTCTCATTGAAGGTCGTTAAAATGCCAAAGACAGAAAAGTACCAATGAATGCACTTAAAATGTACTTCGATATTTTTTTTTATATCAATTATACATAATTGTACATACTTTCGTAAAATATATTATCTTAAGTTTTTGCACTTAAAAGAACAGACTAATGATGTCAAAGATTGGCACTGTAACATACAACTGTAACTCGGCGTTTCGGACGAAATTGTTTCGCGGGTATTTTAAGCCTGTCTAACACAAAACACGGTTGGGCACACGGTTCCCATACGGTATACTCGGTTATACACGGATTGATTGGTACGAGTATTTAGCTCAAACCGTGTCTGGGTATTTGTTGGCACGAGTTAGAATGTAGCACGAGCATGTACGAATGAAGGACGGAAATACTCGTTCAAGCAAGATTTGAACACGATTTGCATACGAATACATACGATTGTTACACGGTTCCAAGTACGGTCTAGTTCGACCTGGTACGATTTAACACGACTTTTACTCGATTTACTCGACTTTCACAGGGTTTACATAGGGTCCCGCCGACTTTTTTTCGAGTTATGCTCAGATTGTCACCTTTTTGTGTATTTTATAATATAAATCGACACATTCTGCTTTGCTTATAAATTTTCGAACTTCTACGAAGAACACCTATATATGCGAACTTTGGTGCCGGATGCAACAGATGACAGGATAAGGGAATTAGAAATCATGATAAGCCTGACAGACATTGGTTGGTACCCCTGCTCATTAGGCTCAGCAGTGGTTGAAAGTTGGAGTGGTCGGCAGGCCTGGGTGGCCCTTTTTGCAATCCTTAATTGTGTGCGTGGGAACCTTCTTCTTTGGATACATTCTAGTATGATATAGCAAGTACTCCGGGTAGATATAGCAATCTAGGGTGGAAAAAGCTAGTCGTGGTTTTCGTTGTACAGGTAATGATAATGTAGAGGCCATGTTTAACCGTATACGAGCCGTGCGAAACCGTAAATACCCGTACCATACCGTGTATGTCATGCATGATTCGTACTTGAACCGTATTGGTCGTATGGCGTTCGTATGAAACCGTTTGTGCACTCGATTGAATCGTACCGTGATCGTGTGACATTCGGATGATAATCGGGTGTTGGATGTAGGACTTGGGGACGGTCTCGAACGATTTCATACGGTTTATATACGATCTTGGCACGGTTGGGCTCACTCGTGGAGTGGACTTCAAATACGGTTGTATATACGGTCTCATACGGTCTCACACGGTCTCTTTCGGTCTTGTACGGTCGTGTATACGATCATACAGAGACATTTCATCCGTACCAGTTTTTTAAAAGTTAAAAATCATACACGGCTTTGTAACTCGGTTAAACTCACGGTTAGTTTGATTGTATGTACGGTTTACACGGGTGACCAACCGTATAAGCCGTGTGTTCTGTACGAGATGGGCTTCAGAGACATGCACTTTAGGTCTTCAAAAGAAGTTATTCTATTTGAGACACTTGTCTAAATATTTTCATTTCTTTGTGGTCATTTCTTTTGTTAATTTTTATTATGACAAGCATTTGTTACCAATTCAATTTTATTCACCCTATAAGCAAATGCAACGGTAGTAATACCTTAATTTAATTGGTACTGTTTTCTTAAAATGTATATACATGAAATATATATACATTAAACAAGCGGACGTCAAAATGTGGAAAGTCTTTGGATATGTACTTTCAGGCCAAAACACTTGCAAGTATCTTGCTGATAATCTGACTTTTCAAAGCAGAACCAGTAAACAGCGCCAACGTAGTGAAAACAAAGTCAAGATACGTATTTGTATACGATTCATCATGTTTAAACAACCATTAAATAACAAAACAATATCATAAGTTGATCGAAAGTTTTATTACTCTTCTACAATCATATCTAATTGCAAACTGAATTTCTATGATTTTGCTGATACTTTAAACATCGGATCCATGTATGAATATTCTTTCAAATTGTTCATCAAACAGTTTTTAAAAACATGTATGTGTCTATTAACAATTTTCATAATAAACAAAACAAATAAGTTAAATATAAATAATTAAAATATGACCACTGGGGTAAACATATACCTAAAACATATAATTTTATAGCTAATGTTTGTGTATGGGCCGGTGGCAATAAACATGTATGTAAATTACATAGGAGTGTCATAGTTAGCAAAGAAACTAACCGTTTAAACAGCGACGTAATAACCATGTTAAAAGTTTAACCGACCTTACAAAAAGTACTCTTACAAAAAGGACTCTTATTTGTTTCTTTATTTTCAAGATATGTAGCTAACTTCGTATGTTGTTGTACTTAACAAGATTACGAAAAATATCCAATAAAAAGGTAAATTATTTTGCCGCTAGGGCCGTACCGTACACAATAAGAAAGTACGCAATTAGAAAAACACAGGTATTTACAACTTAATTAGATACACAATATAATATTTTGTCACAATAAAGAAAAGGTAATAAATAAAACCATTCGCTATAGTTCTAAAAGTATTGGGTAACGTATAGAATTATAGTCACCTTCATCTTACCTTAAACATCTTTAACTAGAAAATAATTAAGTGAAATATGTATTGGTTGTTTTAAGCAATATGAATATTCCCTTGAAAATGCAACACGACGTCCGAATTTTTTCTGACACTTAAGGAGCTTTTTATGAGTATCGTTTGAACTTCCGTTAATCGATTTATCATATGATCAACATTTCTATACAATTCTATTCCTAGGTGTAATGAAAACCAAAATGTCCACCAGCTTTAGCTGGTTTCATAAGCTGCAATGTAAAGCTTTAAAACAAGTAGGAGTTATCATTTCAAAGCTAAACAAAACATTTCAACAAAAGTTATGTTAACAAGCATTAGACAATGGTTGAAACATAAGCGATTCGATTTATTTTTTGCAAAACACCAATTCTAATGCCTTTATTCTTGTAAGTTTTCAAACAATTTTAGATTATGATTTTGAAGCAAATCAATATATCACTATTTTTTCGTGGGCTTTTATCTAAGTTTTCTTTATTATTATTTCAAAGCAAACCAAATATTTGAACAGCTGTTATCCACCAAATAAAATGCTGGTTTCATAAACTGTTGTATTAAATTTTTGCAACATTAATGATTAACAATTAGATAACTAAGATTAAACTACAAACGAAACAAATCTCCAACTTATAAAAGAATGTTAAAAAATGACTGTAACAGAGTTTCCAAACAACCCAAGGCCATATGCAATGGAATGAAACATATAAATAAGATATTTTGCTCTGTATTTTGCAAAAAAAAAAATAAAAAAAAATTGAATTACCAAATAAGTGAAGGAAAAAACAATGAAAGATTAAATAAAATGTTTTTGTGGGTCGATGGAATGATGACAAATATTGGGAATTATAATTGTATTAAAACAAACATCTTTAACAGAAGAAGTGATAGATTTAAAATATCAAAATACAAAAATTCCATAATTATATTTCTCATTCATGTTGAAAGAGATGTCTCACTAACTAGATTTCTAATCAACGATGAATTTATTGTCAGGATTTCCATTTGGACACGGGATGTATCTGAAAGAGAGAGAGAGAGACAAAAATCAGCAAAACATAAACAAACATTTTTTCTTTGTCTATTTAAACAATTTGATCTCATTATTTTAATCACGATCAATAGCTACATGTTAAACTAAAATGTTCAGTCTCCTGGCATTTCTTAATGTGATCATATGTCATTTTATTATCAAATGGTTCAATCAACTAAATTTTTCAAGTGGCCTTTGCATAAATCTCTTTTAACAAGATGTTAATCTATTTTAACTTTCTTTTTCTTTACATTGTCTGTATGAATAGTTGAACACTTAAAATGTTCCGACTTACATTTTTTTTTGGATTCAAACTTGTAAAGCAGCAACATTTGTTTTCAAATAAGATGTAACTTATAAAAAAAACCCCAAATACTTACTCAATGTTGATTTTGACTTCTCCCAATGGTCTTCTCTCACAGCAACAATCGGGGCTTGGTGAGCTGCTTGGTAACATCTGAAGGACAAGAATTAAATTAAAATAACTGATTCATGAAACCATAAATACTTTGAATTGTTTAAGATCAAATGATATGTTGCCATTTACATGTGATTTACACTAAGATACGTTTGTGTTATAGAAGATATTGTTTTAAATGTGACGTACAGTTAGATACAAACTTTTCTCTCTCTTTTAACTGTGATAGTAAATACAGGAACACAATGTATATTCAACATTATACATATGGATAAAGCAAACATAAAGTAAACATAATAATTTTCTATCATGTTTTGAAATCGCTACTTAGCAATAAGATAATAATCTCCTTGTTTTTTTTTTTGGTTTAGTCTAACATGAAATATTTCTATAGACATTGACTCAAATAACGTGAATGATGAAAGGAAAAAAAGTTGTTCATAAACTTACAGATGAAGACTGTGTTGAGGTCGACCTGAAGAATGTGAAATGTTTATGAAATAAATATGGACATAATTGTATAGAAGATACAATATAAAACAATTGGTCGTCTGTTTGGAACATTAACTGTAAGTTATCAATTTACGTCTCAGTGTCATTGATTTTAGCCATTACAAATAAAAGAACTTTAGCTAACTGCTAATTTTCATACATTTAAATTTTGTACCAAAACATTCTTATCTACAAACCCAGATTAAAAGAATCATATGAAGTCCTGTTTTTTTTTCTTGATATTCTGCTCTTTAAAAGTACTTGACTAAAACACAGTTTGTTTTGTTCTTATATGTTTATTCTTTATGCTTTAATTTTGATTTTTTTTAAGGTTTTGCTTTACTCATAGAAACCATACTAAACTAAATCTACGATAATACAATACGATAACAGTTCATGCTGTAAATATAATTCAAATAACTTCATGCAAATAATTACATTAGAAATAAGTTATAAATAAAATGTATGAAAAGGCAGAAAAGTTAACTTGTACTAGTAATGATTGCCATTCAACCACCATTCGTTCCTCGAGCAAAAAGGTTCTCGTAAAATTAATCATATAGTATGAAAGATATAAAAAATATTTCATCTACTTACACTGTAGTGCTGGTAGAAATACTGGTTGTACTGCTTGTTGTTGTACTGGTGGCGGCTTTAGTGCTAGTTGTAGTTGCAGCTGTGCTGCTGGTTGATGACGAGCTCCTGTATTATTTAGAATAATTGTAGTTATAAGAGACCATAATATGTTATATATAGACAACGTAAAAATGCTGGATAACAGTAAATTTCGTATTGTGTTTTCATTGTGATTTTCAGAAGAACTTGATTTTCAAAACTTCGAGCACATAAAGTGCTAAAGACGGTGATGGGGAGGGGGCGTGAGTGATGTTGCCCTATACCATAATCCATCATGAATAGATTTAATCAAACCAAGTCTGAAATATCATATGAGCCGTGTCAGGATCCATGCTGTTCGCTATCAGTTTCTCTACTTGTAATAGACTTGGTAAGCGAACAGCATGGGTCCTGATCAGACTGCGCGGATGCGCAGGCTGGTCTGGATCCATGCTGGTCGCAAACCCATTATGTTGGTTTTGTCATGACGTGGCTCATAATATTGTTGTTTTCATTGCTTCTGAAGAAACCACCCCTTTTCCAGTTTCACCCCTTGTTCAAAAACACTAAGTTAGATATGTATATGAAATATAGGTACAACTTACGATGATGACGAACTGCTTGAGCCGCCTCTATTGTACGTACATGCAGAATAGAAACAACCCTGTCACAAATAAAAATTAATAAATCCATTTAAACTTGAACAATTCAGTACACGAAGGTTGACTCAAAATCATTTCAATTTTATGGATTTTCTCTTTATAAAAAGGTGTTATGCAATTCTTAAATACCATTTACAAACCGGCAGATATTCAATTCGTTTCCATTTAATAGTTTCAAAACATGTATTTAAGTGATATATTTGCAATTCAGAATTTATATATTATGCATTAAAATAGATTAAGTAAATGAGATGGAAACAGTTAACAAAGGTAATATTATTGTTCATTCGTATAGATCGTGCACACGTGTGAAAACGTATTAATATTTATATTATATGTCTAAAGATTCTGGCGCTTTAATAAAATTTTAAAACAAATAACTTAAACGACCACTCAAATATTTTTATATCTAAAATAAACATTAACTTACCAGGGATTTAGCTGCATCACATACACTTTCTTGTCCAAGGATGATGTTTGATGAGCATGAACCGCTTACTTCACATTTAACTTCACTGTAACATGTTTCTGAAGGTTCTGTATCTCCCTGTAATAGAACGTTTTATTTATCAAATACCTTCAATAAATCCATGTTTTATCACCATGCCCTATTAGCCGGCGCACTTTACATTTTTATCATGAAATATACAAAACTCATAATGTTAAGTTCTGAATTGAAACTACACAAGTTAATTTAAGACATTCAACAGGTTAGGGTTAGAATGGATTTGCTCAAAATGAGAACAGAAAGTTTTTATAATCAACTTTCACTAACATGTTGCAAAGAAAAACTTAAATATCAGCATGATAATATTAAAATTGTCCAAAAGAGCCTGTTTTTTTAATAAGTACATATATAAATACACAGATGCATGTTTCCCAAACATTTAAGTCTACTCTAAGTGTAAACAATAAAATAGCAAGTTGTTATCAGCATACATATGTAGATCATACTTAAGCTAGCGTAAGAAACCTAAAAATAATTCACACTCACCGAACAAACTGTTGACCCAGCTCCATATAATATAGCACATTGTTCGTCGTTAGTGTAGGTTGTGCCGATTTTGTCACCATTAATGAAAGTGTTGAAATCCTGTCCTGAGTCATTAGACGTCAAACACTGTGTTCCACTTTAATTAAACAAATATTACAATTCAAAGTTATCGGTTATTTTTTAAAGAAAAAATATTAAAAGACCATACATTTTTTTATAACTGTTAAAATAAAAGTTTTCAACAATGCACATTATTTACTATTTTACGTTTTTTTTTTATATTCAGACATTACACCTGTAGTCATTAGAAATAATTTTTTTTTTTGAAAAATAGAAATAATAATAAGTTAAGGATGCAAATAAAAATGTATTGTTTTACTTACAAACTAGTTATGGTATCCGAAAGTAAAGTTTCTCTTGAACTTCCAAAGGAAAATATTTCATCTTTACTGATATCTGGTACAGGGAAAGGAGGGTTATCTCTTGCCATAACTCGGTATACATCTGAGCCAAACTCGTACTTCAAACCAAAACTGAACAAAAATATGCAACAATAGAATGAGGAAATAATTACAACAAAAAAAACTGAAATATAATTATTATTATTATTTCTCCACTTTTTTTTATTTTATTGTTTTTTTTCTTCACATTTTGACAAGTTCATTTCGGAACACTTAAAACATTTTGTTTTCTATGGAATTTCAATTCTGATGAATACGCAAGTCGAAATCTTGAAGTGATAAATTATCTAAAATCACGCGTTGTTGACTTTTCCGTCAAAGAAAGGAAATTTTTTATAAAATAACAACTGGCTTAAAATGTTATTTGGCTATTTTGAGGGTCCTTCATTGAAATTAGGCATATTATATAATTCACTGTGTAATGTTTATATACATAAATGTTGTTTTAAATTTTGTTTTTGTTTTAAGTTTTATTCAGTAATTTACCCTTGTCATATTTATCAATTTAAATAAGAAAATAACGAACCCTAAGCCAATAGCCTGCGCGACAAGCTTTCTGTAAAATGGTCCAGATACTTCGGCTATAGAAACGGAGCTTCCGGACTTGTCAGCACAAATAGATCCGGTAGCAGCGGCTGAAATAGTAAATGAGACAATATATAAACATTCAATGTCAGTATATATATCTAATAAAAATCAATAAGACAACTGAACAATTGTCATTCCTGTGAGAGTGAATAAAAAGTATGAGTGAATGATAAAACACACGCGTGCTTCCAGTACTTTGATTGCGTTGGTAAATGACGTATCATTCATTCTTATTTTTTCCATTCAAATATGTTGTTGCCATGAATACATTTCAAAGTTAACTTGTATCAATATTGTCATGGAAGGAGAAATAACACATGTGCAGGTCGAAGCCAAAACCTTAAGGTGTATGTTTGAGAACTTACCCTGCCTTTCACTTTTATCGCCATTGGTGTTTTTAGCAAGGTCTGCCCTAAAATAAAAAAAGAAGCAATTCATTTGTCTTTAATCAATATTATATGTATCTTCTTAAAATGGCTCTCTTTTAAGTGAAACGTGCTTTAGTTTCTTTAACATTCTTCATGTTTATCGTTACATTTAGTAAATCTACACATTTCACCCATCGATGACTTTTAATAACCAAATTTGTTTCTCCTTATAGAATAGTTTGTAAAGATACCTTGTTATCACAATGGCATGATCATAACTTGGAATGGCACCTCCAATTTTATTCTGCAAGAATGTTGTGACGTCACTAAGTGTATTTTGATCAGCTAAATATGGATCTTTGTAATTATCGGCAAACCACGACGTGGACTCTGACTGTAAATCAGAACAAATACATTTCCGTTAAACGAAATAGTTACATATAGCATTTTTGTGTTCATGAAATTAACGTGAATAATGTTTGATGAAACTAAGAAGTAGTTCATCCGAAAATTAACGAATTTACACCGCAATATAAAGTCGTTTAAAACTGTTAAACATTGATATGACTTTTTTGAAATATATTGAATAAGGTCACTGGAAGCTTGAAAGGAACTAAATCGATGATTGCACAAAAAGGGAACACACGCATGATATAATTCCACATGTAATTTTTTAAAAAGTTTTTTCGTCTTTCATCATGCTTTTCACATGCTAGTCTGGTGTCATTTGACAATGAAACATTACCCTGCTGAAGGCGATAGTGATTAGTCTTTGCCACCACCTTGATGTCCCATAAATTCACAATGGACTGTTTCAGTATGTAAATTGGAAAAGTCCATTTAAGAAATTCAGCAGGTTTAGGGTTAAACTCGAGTGTATACATACACAAATGCCCTGTTCTACTGACTGTATTTCATAGATTTAATGATATTACAGCTTATACAAAACACTTTTTATTTGAATAACAACAATATATACCAATCCCGCTAGTTATGCTTCATGCTACAAATGTTGAATATGTCCTATATAACCATGCCCCCACCAATATGCCCGCACAAATACCCCATCAATATGCCCCCAACAATGCCCCCGATAATACAGATTTCAATTTACGAACAGATACTCCTGTATAAAACTCAAAAGAAATTTACCTGAGTAACTCCACCTCCAACGTATTGTATACGAAGATTGATTGTTGATACTTTTTGAAACGTCAAATCAATCTGTTAGTTAAAATGACAAAAGCATTAAAATTAATATATTTATACATTTTAGGTATACATTATCTAGTAAGTATTTGTATTGATGAAAAAAGTGTGAAATCAATCATATTGAATGGACAATAATACATTGTATGTATAAACGATGATGTGAATACAAGTACAAACTTAGAGAAACTAGTCAAATAAAGCATAGTTTTTAATCAAGTCGTTGACTTTATTCTATTATCATTCGTGAAAATAAACACACCTGTCTTAATAGATCCACAATAATATGAGCCGTGCCATGAAAACCTACGTAATGTGTTTGCGACCAGCATTGATCCAGACCAGCCTGCGCATCCGCGCAGTCTGACCAGGGCTTTCAGTTTTTCTACTTGTTAAAGGTTTTGTAAGCGAACAGCATGGATCCTGATAAGACTGCGCAGATGCGCAGGCTGGTCGAGATCCATGCTGGTCGCAAACGCATTACGTTGGTTTTGTCATGACACGGCTTATATCTATTGATATCTATGAATAACATCTAAAAACTACCACATAGACATTATATTCTCGTTTGAAGAGACTCATTTGTGGATTGAAATGTTAAGTAATGTAAACAAACACAGAGTTCAATTTAAAATGTAAAGCATTAACAGATCTTAAGACAACATCAAAACAACAACAACAACAAAAAATATGAACGTACATCTCTGATCAAAGCTTCTCTATATGTTTCAAACCAGGCCGAGGTTTCTGAGTTTGTTGCTCCAAGCCGCGTCTTTTGGCTGAAAACAGTTTTTTACGTTATATGGAATACCGAAAACGATGCTTATTATAATTATGTTACAAATAAAAACATAACATTTACTATACTTAGAATGACACAGATTACAATATACAAGTATAAAGTAGTTAACATGTTTGCAAAGTCAGTAGAGTAAAAAAAATAAAATCAGATGTGTATGAACAATTGACAGTATTGTTATGTAATACAAATAAGCTTTAGTGATATTTTTGTTATAATATCTGCAGTAAATAGTTTTGTCAAATTGTAAAAGCATAAGGAAACAAGTATAGAGATTCGCACAAAAATTTCTTTTTCTTGGTGAATGTATATTACAGCTGCATGATTTCATTGGATAACGAAAATCATGATTTGCTTTGTATTTTTATTTCATTCATGAAAAAACAAAAACACAACTAGCGCCATCATGTTATTGTTGTACTAAACACATGCTGTGAAAAACTAATACTTACTATTGAAAGAGATCAGGTGCGATCCAAACAACAACTTCAACAATATATTCAGTAGGTGCTCTTTTCGCACGATGTTCAACTATAAAATTATAAACATTCATTTTCAACAATGCAAAACTTTCAATATTTCAAATAAACACGGGAATCTCATAAGAATGATTATTCTATTTAAATCATGCACATAATTATCTCAAACAGTCTGTTTTAGATATACTTTGTATAAATTAAAGTGTGTTTACCTCCAGCAAAATGTTTATTTTATTGCTCTTGTGAAAATTATTTAGTTGGATAATGGTAAAATTTATAAACACTAATACAAATATGTTTAAAGGTAACATATACATAAAGACAATTCCTTAAAAATAATTTCATTTGTTGAATTCAATATAGCATGAAAAAAATAATCGTTTAGTTTTAAAAGAGAGAGGCAGAAATTAATGATTTTATGCTAGTTTATGAAACGACATTACATATATATTTTGACTTCAATTGTTTTATTTTGATAAAGTTGTATGTAAAATAAGTGATGCTGAAGACGGCATCAAGGCCGAAAGCTACGGCAAATTTAAATTAGTGTTTTAATTATTTTGATTACACATATATTTTGAATAAAATACATGTAGTTTGAATCATTTCATTTTATTTAATTTACTTTATAGGATTTGGGAGAGGATCAAACTCTGGCAATTAAAAGATGCATTCATAAACTATAGTTCAAGGAAAAACGTGAAAATCACTTTTAACAAATTCAAAGCGGACGGACCAAGAAATTCTGCCAAAGAATTAAAAATTTAATTCGAAATGTAAGCAATAAACCTAATTCTTTATCTCTTTTTTCGCTTCTCATAAAGTAACGATGAAAACTATTTGTCTCTGGTAAAATAAACAAAAAATGACTTTGAAATCTTGAAAGAAACATTACATTGCATTAGTTATATTTCAAATGGATAAAAAATGCTTTTTCAAATTTCAAATTTATCAATATTGAGTGAAACATCGTACAATAATAATATCAGACACGATGTAAAAAACTATACATTTGATAAAACAAAAATGGTTCTTACCTGACTTGGAGTTTCCGACAAGAGGATGGAACTCGTTTTGTCCATTGCACATGCACACATGTAATATGCCAGCTATTAATGATAATATAAATCGATTTTCCATTTTTGCGTTTTTCCGAAGTTTTCTTTCTATATTTAAATGCACCCTTGAATCGTTGACTTGATAAGTTGGACCGAAGAAAGTCCAAATTAAAATGAACAAACAACCGAGGTTGATGGGGCTAAAGTAGGCTTGCTGAAAATTGAAACGTCATAAGCTTAATTATATTATGTAATGATATCATAATTTTATGTCGGAAATGTATAACAAATAAATTAAAAATCAATCCTTAGATTTTTGGTGGTCTAGCATAAAAAAGACTACAACCAAAGGCTATAAAAAAGATGGGACGATATCACGAATAACAGTTATCTTCTAAAAAACAAGTGCCCGAAGCGAGTCTAAAAAACAAGTGCCCGAAGCGAGTTTGTTTACATGTCAATGATGAGTCTCTGTTGTGTAATATCTAAATTAATTGCCAAAAAATATACATACAATAACATTACAACAGGCATTTACTTTCTTTCGTTCTGTTCTTACATTTTCGTTATTTATTAATTTATTTTTCCTCAAAGTAAATTGTATTATTCATAATTATTCATAATGTAACTGAAATGCCACCGTTAATCCAACTGATGTGCCATCTATAATCAAATGGGTCAGTAAATAATTCTATAGGTATATACAAAGATACAAGATATAAAGAAAACATTACATAGGTAAATGAATTGTTTCAAGTTGCGGTGATAATTTACTAACATAATTAATTGTATTATACTGGGTGAAATGAAAGTTTCTAGATATGACTTCAAGATAAGATTAAAATGTTTTTGGGGTAAAGATTAGCATTGATGTAAAGCCTGGCGTTACCCTGTACAAGTGACGTAGGGAGAGCGTCTTCAGATTTGCTTACAAGCGCAGATTTCTGTAAAACATTGGATCTTATTCCATCATATCATTTCATTCATTGAAATATAATTTTTTTAGAGTTGACCTGCCTCATCCTCGATAAATGATGAACTCGTGTGTAACTGCATATGCAAATTAAAAATGAAATGACATTTTGTTACTATTGAAAATGACCACAAAATGTTAACAATGTCTCTAACATTCTGCTCGGCATTCTTCTTTCACATTATCATTGCTATACGCATATCTATAAAACTTGCTACATTTATTGGATATGTAATATGCAAAGGTCTCATCTCATCAATTGTAGAGTTGAAACAGAATATCACTTCTTTAAGATTTGCCCGATGTAAGGAGTTAAAGATCTTGTAACACATTTTTGTTTTGTTTTATATCATAAATATAATGCTCAAATGAAGAATCATCAATATTGCAAGTTCCAAAAAGCATTATTATTTAAGATATTACCGAATTTACATTTCATGCTATTAAAGGGAGGTAAAAAGAAATTTATTTTCTGTAAAGTTTGAGTCATTTTTTTTCAATAAGAAATGAAGTCATATATTTCAATGATTACATATAATTTTAACAAATATTTGCACTACATATTTTACATATCTTCGATGTTTGAAAATTGTTTTAAAAGCATAATTATATACATATATAAAATTTCAGTAAATTGTGGTTACAACCTTAATTACAACATAGGAAAATGCT
Source organism: Ruditapes philippinarum (assembly GCF_026571515.1). Lineage (NCBI taxonomy): Eukaryota > Metazoa > Mollusca > Bivalvia > Venerida > Veneridae > Ruditapes > Ruditapes philippinarum. Next base: position 60,531 of record NW_026852645.1, on the reverse strand, counting down.
TTAAATCATACAATTGCCACTGGGCAAACTTGAGCAAATTTGAAACTTGGTTAAAAACATATAAATAATTTGCTAATATAATGAGAAGTACTGTGCATTAGTTCTGTAAGTCGATTGATGCTATTCTATTCTTAAACTATTACTGAACAAACAATTTAACAGTCAATGTAAATTGAAGATATTTAGTGTGTGTGTGTGTGTGTGTGTGTGTGTGTGTGTGTGCGTGTGTGTGTGTGTGTGTGTGTGTATGTGTGTGCGTGCGTGTGTGAGCGTGCATGCGTGTTGCCTTCATGCGTACAGCATTTGAGCCGCGTCATGACAAAACCAACATAATGGATTTGCAACCAGCATGGATCCAGAACAGGCTGCGCATCCGCGCAGTCTGATCAGGATCCATGCTGTTCGCTATCAGTTTCTCTACTTGTAAAAGAGTTTGTAAGCGAACAGCGTGGATCCTGACCAGACTGCACGGATGCGCAGGCTGGTCTGGATCCATGCTGGTCGCAAACCCATTATGTTGGTTTTGTCATGACGCGGCTCAAATAGATAATACATTTACTTAGGAAAAGTACACACATATATAAATAAATATGTCATATACTAGTCATGTATTAACCTCGAAGGTATAACTTGAAAAGTGTCCAATTATCAATATCTGACTGAAACAGTAATTTAATTATTACTTTCAAAAGATTAAAATTCATTTTCTTTTTCAAACAACGAACTATAATTCTTTTATGAATCATTTGATTTATATACATATGTCATAGTAGAAAAGGCATAACTATAAGACTTCTAAACCTTCCGATAAAAAAGGTAAAAAGGTAGTTTAATATATGTTGATTTGATATCACTACTTTACTATATCATTGCTTGACTGATTCTAACTGTTTGTCTGTCTGTCTGAGTGTCTAACTTGATTTGAAAAATATTTCCTAGACTGGTATTTCTGTTTCTTAAAATGAAAAGTACATTTAACTTAAAAGTAAAACGCAATTTTAGAATTGTTGACGTATTAATCGGTCATAGGTTATATTAATGTTGTTACGCACGGTTTTATGAAACCAATAAATTGGGACTGAATACACGTATGTACAGTCGTAATTTATTAATTAGTAAACAATTTGAAATTGTGTAGTTAAGATTTTATCAATACAATTTTATTTCTTTCAAGTGATTCAAGTTAATTGTAATTGTTTTTTATCTGATGTTTGAAAAAGTTGTTGCATAAATATTATAAATAGAAGATCATATCTTTAATAATGTCTATAGTGATAACAGCCAATACCTTAAAGGCAAATGTGTCCACACCGCCATTTTAACGGGCAAAATAACGCATAGAGTTACTTGAAAACAAGGTGTTCAGTTAGGATTGAAGCGTTTGTATGGTATTATAATGGGAAAAATATTAACAATTTTTGTGCTGTGTACGTTACTGTACTGGCAAAGTTTCGTTGATTCTTCAAATTTGGACGGCTGTAAGTTTTCATTTTTGCTTCATTGATATTTTATTATTTCATTCTGTTATAGGTTATCAAATTTAAGGCGTTATATAAATGTATCTAATGAAATAAATCATATAAACTAATTTAGGTTTCTCAAATGCAATCCTTTGCAAACAATCAGTGTTTCTATTAATATTGCCACATGATTTTAGTAATAATACCAATATCAAAATTATATTGTATTTTTACATCTCATCATCTTAAGGTACAACCTCTTATTCAATCGTTTTGATAACTTGAAAAAATATACGTTTCTCTATTATAAATTGTAATTCGTTTTTCCTTTTATTTCACAGACTTAGTAACAGTAGAACATGTAGAATTTAACGGAAACGGACGTTTTCCTGAAAACGTTGATGTAGTTTTGGGAAATCAGGGAAATAATGTTTACCTGAAATTAGCGCGCGATGACGACGCAACCAATATTCTTAGTGAAGAAATTTTTGAAACATCAAAAATTCTTCCTTCTGGAGTGTTCAGTGAAAATGATAAAGATGTAAGTAAATATATCTGTCTTTGCATATAAGAGGAAGACATCTTGATTAATTAGAAGATCATTTTATTCTACTATCTTAATAAAATCAAATATAATACGTATCTGAAAAATTCTATAAAATATTCTAAGTAAGGTTTATACAATGTATAATTTTATGAAAAATTGATAACCTCGTTGTATTTTCATTGCATTTTCATGTTTTTATTATTATTATTATTATTATTATTATTATCATTATTATTATTATTATTATTATTATTATTATTATTATTATTATTATTGTTATTATTATTATTATTATTATTATTATTATTATTATTATTATTATTATTATTATTATTATTATTATTATTATTATTATTATTATTATTATTATTATAAAGGGACGCAGGCGTATGTTCCGTGAATGATAAAACTTCAAACTTGTCTTGAATAATATGAATTGCAATTATAAATATAATATACTGTCTTTATAAGTTTAATGATGAAGAAAGTTATGCCCCGGTTAATCGTTTATAACATTTCGCATGATTTCAAACGAGTAAATATCACAAAATTATTTCACAGACCTGTTTGATTGATATTGTTTTAGATATATATCCAGCTCGCTCACGGTTTTAAAATGGTAGAACCAAACAATTATATTAACCGGTACAACATGAATATCTGTATGCATTAATTTCAGAAATTTGCCGCTTATACCGCAGGACCTTCTGATCTGATAGTAATTCACAGACAATCCATCGATGACAAACCAAAACTTGTAAGTTCATTTATTTATTTGATTTCAACAACATATCAGAATACGTTAACCGACATATTTCCTTGTTCAAATTGCAGCAACATCTTATCAAATCTACAATGTAAAAGGAAAACACATTTGATGAAAGATTATTATTATTTCATTTAAGATTGTGACCATTGTCTAAATTAATTTTCCCCTACTTTACTAGAAATTCGAACGGCCTCGCATAAATCAAAACAAGTAAAATCCCCGCGTGGGTTCAGACCCCGTCAGGGGCAAGCGTTGTTTCCTTGAGCAAGAAACTTAACACTCATTGTTTAGTACTGGTTGGTTCCAGAAACGGATTCGAGAGTGTATCAATAAGCTTATAGTTCTAACACAATGAAACTAAAATAATTTCGTATAAACTCAAACAAGCATGCGAAAACAAATACAAAACAAAAATCACAGAACTAGATGCATCAATTTTTGTTTTGTTTCATTGTCATAGCATATCGTCATCTGTTGTACATGTATATTTTAAGCATTTATATTACATACATAAAACATGTATAATGTAATAAAACATGTTTGTTGACTACAGTAATAAGGTTATCCTTCAGCGGTTTCTAATAACAACTAATACAGGGATTGAAATCTCAACAATCATATGTTTTAATTCAATTTAATCTGACTTAATTACATTTCATACCACTCCATTTCATTTCGTCTTGTTTTGTATCGTTTCATTTCATTTATAAATGTCTCACCATTGTATTGCATCATAAAAAAAGCCAATTCATTTTATAAAATACAATATCATTCAATATTGTATTATAAGAAATAAAAAAGCATTCATATCATATTAACTGTTTCTATAAGTATGTAAATGACAGTTAAAACTTTTAGAAAAACTTCTTAGATCCAATTTAGACAACATTTCTGATTATTTATAAATCATATAAAAAAAATTATTCAAGCTGTACATCAAATATTAACAGTCATGATAGGAACACTCAATGGCAGAAAAAATTCAGACATGATTTAAACAATTATTTTCAAAATATACATATTCGATTAACACGAAAGTTCAACATTTTTACATAGTAAACTGTCACACGATGAGATGTCATTTTGCATTATTTTTTGCAAATTATAACTACACATTCAATGTTTGTTTTAACATGAGGATTAAAATATGTTTACAATTGCAGTATGGAAGGTTTACTAACGAGGGTGAAAAAATGGTGATACAACCTGATGGCGGAAGTTACGTACATCACCGTGTAAGGCGGGAAAATAATGGTATAGTTACTTTGTGATAACAAAAAGTTATAGTACTAAACTTATCGTATTGGAGCGAAATGAAATACAGAAGATACTAAACTAAGTTTAGGTCACGCTTGAGTAATTCTAAAGTCATTTAATGTGTACACAATATCAACATTACTCTGTAATTGACCAGTAAAGCACACTTAATTTTTTACAACCAAGGCTGCAATAATAATTCGATTTTCCTTTCATCTTCATGATATCGATGAGTTTTGTTTTGTATGACCCAACAAAATATATCACTATTAAAGCTACGTGCGTGATTTTTTTTGTATTGTAGAACACACACGTGTACGCCGGGCCTCCGATGATGGTAACGTGCTCGAATTATTCGTGTTTGCCGATCTCTCAGTATACACACAGTAAGTTGTTTTTTATAAAGACTAGACAGAAACAGCAGTCCATGTAGATGTTGATTGATTATACTCTGTTACAATTTCGTTACATTTTAGTACAAAAATGATGTAAAAATGTATTATGATCTTACGTTTCGAAAGTTCTCACTTGATGGCATACTTAGGCTGGATTTTAAAATCTTTTCACCTTACTTATAAGTTTGAATAACTTTGTGTAAATCGATTTATATATTTTACATTTTACAGTGGCATGTAAATATTTAATTTGAAATAGAAAATTGAAAATGTTTCATTTGAATTGTATGCTATGCTCTAATGTTTCAGCGTAAGAGATGAATTTATGGCGCCAAATGCAACTGTTAAAGAAACCAAGACATTCCTTAAATCCTACCTGAACGGTATTGCAAAAGAGGTGAGTATCTTTCATGTAACGTTAATTCAAAACATTTTTAAATATTTTGCGAACGACTTCTTTTCATTATACTCGTGTAATAAAGGGTAAATATGTCTGTTTTTCTTACATTATGTTACTCCTGTGCTCATGTAACTATAATAAACAATATGTTTTTTTCTTATCTTATATAGTACAGCATGCAAACCATTCAGTAAGGCTAGTTAAGTTTATTATTTTAAGGTTCTGCTTAAATCGAGTCACGAATTTTCTTTCAATTGACATTTATTATCTGGCAAAATGAAACAGTGATTTAATCACAACAATACCAATTAAATTTTTTGAACTATAGTTCATAATACATGTAAAAGAAAAAAATGAGGAAGTCCTCCTGGGAAAGAAGTATCAAGTCATCGTAACTTTAACTTGCCAAAAAAAAAAAAAAAAAAAAAAAGAAAAAAAGAAAAAAAAAAAATGAAAAAGGATCTACGGGTCTTACGCCATCATCCCGTATATGAAACATTTTTCTAAATACTAGTATCTAATCTTTTATATTTCAGGTGGACTTTATTTTTAAAAAGATGGGTGAGGACTATGGCACTAACAACACGTTCAGAGTTTATTTTCAACAATATCAGATAATCACAGTAGGTTTATTTCAATTACTTTACGATAATCAAAAATGAAATTTCGGTTTGAAATGCCCTCTAGTTTACGTTTTTTTGAGTCCCAAACATATTGCTTAAGTTTTAAATTAAAAAAATTTTTGGGCCAAACCCCATTTTTTTGTTTGTGTGTTTTTGTTTGTTTTTTATTCATTTTTCAAAATTAGGTAGAATATTTTTTTGTGAAACCCAAAAACATTCATCTTTGGTCACTAAAGGGAAAAAAAAATTTTTTTACAGGTGCTTCACAACAGAAATGGGTAAGGGGTAACACGGGCTCTTGGCGTTTTTCCCGACCACTCCCCCTTTCTCAGTAAAAACATTTAGGGTACTTTTAAATAACAAATTTGCTTTTCCCGACCCTTGATAATTAGTACATCTGAAAAAGGAAAGACCAGTTTGAACATATTTCCTTTTTTACTTAAATACTTGTTTATATATTGATAATTATAGTTCTTTGGGAAAACATTATTTTTGTATGCTAATTTTGCTCCCCGCTTATCTTTAAATTACTTTTTTAAAAAATGACATTATGCCTTTTTCTAATTGTGAAGGGGAGCTAATTCACAAACCAGTTTTTAAGCTGATTGACCAACCAAGTGACATTAAAACCGTTTGCTTAAAAATATTAAGCTCCCAAAATTAAAAAAAAAATGCCCGCCCTTTTTAAAAAAATTGAACGTTACAGGTAAATTCTGGGGAAAATTTAAAGCTAAACGTAGGTTTTGTTGTTACCCCCGAAGAAAAATTAAAGGGAAAGGAATAATGAAAAAAAGGCAAACTTTTTTTGATTTTCAATAATAATTTTCATTAAAAATATATCCCTCAGATGTGATAATCCGCAGTTAAGATATCGGGGTTTTCCCTAATAAAATAGAGCTCGATTTTTTGTAAATTTGGAACCTCGAATATCCCGGGTAACTAATTAAATTGATATCACTGACTTTAAAAAAATCCCCTGAACAAATTTGACATGCTTTAAAACGGAAAATATTACAAAGGACCCTTTTTTACTTTAAAATAACCCTGAAAACAAAAAAAAAAACCACGCATTCAAACTCCAATCTCAAACCAGCTTTTTTTCTTTTTTAAAATGAAAAGCTATATTTTATATATTTTTTAATAATTTTATATATTTTTGTTTTTTTTTTCAGAAGGGCCAAATCGCCACACAGGGATTGTAACCCCTTTAAATAAACTTTCCCCACGCTTAAAATCTTAAAAAAAAGGGTTTAAATTTATAAAATTTGAATTTTTAATCTTAAATCGTTTTTGGGAAAATTCCCAAAAAAATATTACTAATGAATAAAGGCCCAAACAGACCATGATCAGAAAACCCCACCACCCAAACCACAACAACAACAACACCACCCCCACCCCCAAACCCCCACAATAATAAAATTAGTAAAAATAATAAAAAAATAGAAACACAATAAATTAAAATTTATTTAATTTTACTCCCCCAAATACAAAAAAGTAAAAACGAAAAAACATGATAAAAAAAATTCATAGGGGATTCTTTACAATTCTCAAAATCCCTTAGGGCTATCTTTTTCACGGGTTTTTAAATTTGACTAAACTGGAAATAATGCCCTGCGGGATTCCAATTTAGAAAAAAACCCAGCAGCTTGCCCCTTCGTGCATCTTCCCAGGCTCTAAAAGAAAGTTTTTCAGCTTCAAATTTTAACCTTTTTACCCCCAAAAGTTGTTAAAATTCAGTTTGAAAATTTTCATTCAAGAAGTTAAAAATTTCTATGGGTTAGTTTCAATTTGTTTTTTACCAATATCATGTAATTAAACAAAAACTTTAAACCGTTTTCCAAGGGAAAAAAGGTTTTTCATTTTTCAAAAATTTTTTTCAGAAATACTAAAAATAAAAACTTAAATTAAATTTTTTTTAAAAAACCCCATTTTAGTTTAACTGATTAAAACGAGTTAAGACGCACTGCATTTAAATTCTATATTACTTAAATCTTTTTTAAATTTTTAAACCCTTGGGGGCTGTTTTTGGTAAAATTACAATACCGCGTTGTCGCACTGTGTTTTGATATTTTTATTTTTATTCTATTTTCATGTCGTACTTCGTGGCGATAAAAAATAAAAAAAAGCTTTTCCAAAACCAAGCCCCATTTAATCCCGACTATTTCTATATAAACCTTTAAACGGGATACCCCCAGCTTCAAACAAATTTTTTCAAAGGGCAAAAAACCATTTAAATTAAAAAAAAAATATTTTTCAAGTCAACATTTTGCTTTCCCAAAAATCGGGAAAAATAGGGTTAAATCCCATGAAAATTTCACTATCTTAAATCTTTTTAGTTCTTTGAAGTTTTTTAGTTTGTTCCAAATTTTTTTTTTTTTGACCCTCTGGGGCCACGGGGAAAAAACCCCCCTTAAAAAATAAAACCCAAATTAAGCGTTTTATTTTTTTATAATAAGAGGGTTTATTCCGCAATTATAGAGACAAACCCAAAAAGTGTGTTAAAAAACTCTCAAATTAAAGAAATGACCTATAATTTCCGTCGGTTATAAACTAAAAGAGTTAATTTTAATTAAGGATAAAATACCATGATATTAAAATATAGACAAAATGTTTAACGGGAAATTTGGGTTTTTATTCCAAGTTTTTGCAGTGACATCTGATTTTATCTAGTTTAAAATGCTATACCTAATTTTTTTTCTCATTCGACAAATTAACCCCGTGTCAATTTCCAAAAGGGAAAAGCGTCTTCCCTAAGGGGGTTTGTTAAAAATAATTTTTTTAAAAATTTATTTTTTATGATTTCAATTATCCGAATAATTTAAAACGGTTTAAAAAAGAAAATTATAAAAACTTCCATCCCCTTTAATAGCAATATATTTAAAAAATCATATATTCCCTGTGAATTTTAAAAAAAAGCAATTTGTAATGTTACCCCCCAACAGTAAATTTTTAAATTTCAATTTAAAAACGACAAGAACAAATAAAAAAGTTAAAATAAAGAAAAAAAAGCAAAAAATGCCCTCATTAATTTTAAAAAAAGTATTTTACTGGGATTTAAAATTTTTTTGTGTTATTTAAAATACCCAAATAATGAAGCTTATTAAAACGAAAAGTGGGTTTTTACACGTTTGGTTTGTTTTTTTTTAAAATAACAGACTTTAAAAACAAAATTTTAAAAAAAGTACAAATTTTTGAGGGAGGTCGACAAAAAAAAAAATACTGAAATAAGAAAAAACTTTAAATTTAAACCAAACAAAAGAAAAAGAACGTAGTTTTTTAATATTTCCCTTTAATTACATATTTACACGTGAATTCGAATAATATTTAAAAAATATATCTTAGTGATTAGTTATACCCAAATAAGAATAGAACGTATGTTTTTTAAATTTCATTTAATTTTAAAATTTTGACGGGGGGGGTTTCGAATAATATTTAATAAATATATCTTTGTGTATTGTTTTACCAAAACTGGAAAGAAATTTTTTGAATTACACAAATTTTCAAAAGGGAAATACAAACATTTAGAAAATTTAAAAAAATACACTTATTTTTAATTTGGAATGGAATCTAGATGGGGAGGTAAAGGTTTTGATCCCCCGGAAACCGTACATTAAAGGGGCAGCCCGGGCGACTGTAACAAAGTCGTTCCAAATAAAAACCCAAGGCAAACCCAAAGGAAAAATTTTTCCAATGAGATAGAAAAAAATTTAAAGCATCGAAATTTTTTTTTTTTCTTTTTTCCTAAAAAAAATTTTATAAAAATCTTTAGTTTTAGTTCTGTTTTGAAATCGGTTAGCAAGATAACGTTTTTTATTGCAAAACTTTTTCATTATCTTTTTTTCCAAAAATTGCTGATTCGGGGTTTTTTTTTGTTTTTTTGTAGGCCCAAACAAAAAATGGTAGCGAAAATTTCAGACTCCCAATGCCCGTTAGTTGGGAAATGTCGGAAAAAGTCCGCTTTTTTGAAGCGGTTAAATTCCCTTTTTAAAGTACACTTAGCGAAAAATTTAGGGAAAAATACGTTTAAATGGTCAAATACAGGCGCATTAATTTTCAAAGGGAAAATAATTCCCCAAAATTTGGGTAATTCTACAATTAAAACGGGTGGAAAGCATTGGGGGCACTATACAAAAAAATTTTGGTTTTTAATTTCACAACATTTACCTTTTTGACATTCTGAGGGCCCAAAAAAAAATTTAGCGGGGCCTTCTGTGGGTTTTATTTTTTTTTTTTGCTTTATTCTTTTTAAGCTATATTCTGTCAAAAAATGATATTTGAAAAATACCCTTTAAACTTGTTATTTCAGTCCTTTTTTTTTTTATTTAAAAAAACGTTTAAAAGCTTTAGGTATACATGTACACAGAGAAAATATGGGGAGGGTTTTAATTTCCCTTTCCCTGTAGGGAAAACACAGTATGACTTTTATGGTGCAATTAAAAAAAAAAAATAAAAAAAAAAAAAAAAAAAAAAAATTCCAAATATTTAAATTTTGGCCTTTCCCCCTTTTTTTTCAATTAAAACATATTTTTTCATAGATTTTTAATTTCAAATTTTTGCAAAAAAAAGTGGAAAATTTGCATTTGAAATTTTTTAAAAAACTGTATAAATTAAAAAATTTTGCAAACCTGAACTTTTTACAAAATTTAAAATTTGGCTTAATAATTTTACATGTGTTGAAAAACATAAATTAAAAACTAAAATAAATTTTTGTAAGTAGTTTGTACAAAAGAAGAGAAGTATTTCTATGACAAACAAAGGAAAAAATTTAAAAACAAAAAAAAATAATTTAAAAATTTAAAGATTTTGCAATTTTGTGTTTAAAATTTTGTTTAAGAGAAACAATTAGATGTTGAATATATATGGCCTGTTTATGATCATTTTTTCTCTGGGAGTGCTTTTTTTAAATTTTTCTTTCTTTGCCAAAAAATTGTTTAAATTTTTTTGCCTTTGTATTTTTTCGGGTTTAGTAGCTTGGCTTCTATTGCCTTTAAAAACCAAGGGGAAAACAATTTTATTAAATTTTTAAATTCGAAATCTTTTGCCCAACCCCTATGGGCCCTGTTGTCCTTAAAAGAAAATGTCAACCCTTTTCTTCCAGAGGAAAATCAAAATATTTTTGTTGTTTTTTGAAGTTTTGTTTAAAACACCTCATCAGTAAAATTTTTAAACTGGCTTCAATTTAACAGCCAGATTAAAAAGTATTGTCAAATCAAATCCAAAAATTTTTTAAAATTAATTTTTAAAAAATATACAAGTTTAATGCTGTTTATAGATTATTTTTTAAAATATGGGACAGGATTTTTTTTATTTTAAATATATCTATTCTTTATGTCTAAGTGTTTAAAAAACGGTTAAATCAAATTCAGAAAAAAGACATTGTCTGTAAAAAGATATCTTTAAAAATTTTTGGATACAGGCCAATCGATTTTTACACGGTTTTCCCAAACTGGGAATTTGTTGGTGTTTTGTGAAAGCATTGACGTTCCCCAAAATACACCGTGTAATACAGGAAATAATGTAAGTAAATGATAACTATGGTTTTCTATTAGAAAATGGCTTTATTTAAAGAAGAAACTTTGCTCATATTTTGAGTATGATACTTTTATTGTATAAATTTATTGAAATCTAGTAAATCTTTCCTAATTTGAATAAGTGAAAAATATAAAATATATTTGGGAAGCTGCATTTCCTATTACTGGTCTATTCTTTTAAAAACTGCAAGGTTTTTTAATGAGACTAGGGTTTTCATACTGAGATTTACCTGTCGTGTGTACAATTTAAAAAACTTAAACATATTTTCTCTATATGTATTAAAAATATTTATTTTACAATAACGAATCATTAGGTCTTCCAAATAACAAATTTGAGCATTACATATCTTTTTATTTCTAACCCACAAACTAAGTCTTAATATAGAAAATGACATGCATTAACAATTTTCTAATGAGTTAAATCTATTGAAGCGAATTTGATCTAAGCTATATGAAATGTTTAACTGATATCACGTCAAAACTTGCATTCATAAGTAACAGGATAGACTTATTGGATCAGACTGGTAAACTCGACATATTGGTGCAAAAACACATAAAAGTAGCTTAACATTTCATAAGTTTCAGATATTAATTTGTTAATATTCATTTCATATATTAAGTACTGGTTAATTAATATGCTGACATCTAAGAAAATGTTCTGGAACAGTGACTGAAAACAATTCTGTGGAAGATAAGCAAGGCCTATGTCTATAACTTTCATTCTTGTTGTTGTAACAATTAGTTTTGATAAAATTTGTGGTAATTTTTTTTGTTTCAGTATGTGTGTGAGTATGGGTTTTGTGTGAGGGAACCTCGACCAAAACCCTTTGCTCCAGCACATCAACAGGGTTTGGGGAGACGACAACATTTTCACCTTTTATCAACTGGAACCCCCCCAAAAAAAAACCAAGGGGCGATTTTGTTGTAGAGGGCTGGGTTTTGTAGAGTTTGATTTTTCCCGGTAAAGAAAAATTGTTGTCTTTAAAAGCATGTTCTGCATAAATAAAAAAATAATCCAAAGCAAATTTGAAACAAAACAAGTAGGGAAAGCTTTTAAAAGGGTTTTATGTGATTTTAAAAAAAGTTTTAAGATCCTAAACGGGGGTAAGATCGTACTTGCATTTTTGATTTTCTGAAGCCAAATGATTTTCATAAAAAAAAATTTAAAACTTTTTAAAATTTGGGATTGGGCCTTTTTTTTTCCAAAAACAAATTTCTGGCAACATAAAAGAAATTTGGGTTTGGGTTTAAAGTTAAAAGATTTGACCTTCCAAAAACGACGAACATTAGTGCCCCCACAAATAAAAATGATTTTACAGTACTTATGAAATTACAAGTGACCATCAGTGTAATGTTAGGTCTGGTTGAACCGATTTTCAGACCAGGGATGGAATGGACCTACATATCAGAATTGTAAAGGTTGCTCAATTCAAATCACTTGACCCTCAATGACTTTAGTTCGAATCTCGTGAGTCACGTTACATTTTTCCGTGACAGAAAGCTGGTCAGTAAACTTACTGAATTTTAGTTCAGTGTGAAATCTGAGGTTTTCTTTTACCAAAGCTGTAAAGTAACAATATGGTCTTAACAGTGTCGGTGTGCTTTAAATAAAATCTAACAAAACAAACAAACTGTATCAGTGGGAAATTGTGATTGCTGCTAGTAAGCATTGAGAGTTTACATAAAACTTTTTTATACTGGCAATATAATGGCTGGATGTTTTACTATTGAAGGGTGTGGTTGTTGTGGAGGGTGTGGCTGTGAAAAGACGTGTTCACAATGTGAACCTGGACTTCCGGCATATAACCAAAGTGAAAGCTGCACCAAGGAAGCTAACTGTTGTGGATCTAAAGTTAGAATGAGAACATTGTACGTATTCTCTTCAAAATTGTCAAAATGCAATTTTCATATTATCAGATACAATTTCTACTATTTTGATGAAAAATTTTAACATCTTTATCAAAATTTTAAGCCTCATTTTATTTTTTGTTAAGCAAATCTGTACTCAAAATTCCTTTTTTTAATGCAACCAGGTAAACATAACGTATTGTAGACTATAAAAGGTAGACTATTTAAACACATGTATACCGTTTATCCTTTAAAGTGCTTGTATATGATTTTCATTATTTGAAAATAACATTTTATGAAAAAAAACAACAACAACCATAACACCCCCATAAAAGAAACACACAAACGCGCACGCACGCACGCGGGCGCGCGCGCGCACACACACACACACACACACACACACGCACAAACAAAAACTTCAGTTAGATTTTTGTTCTTTTAATTTCCATGGCCGGCTACTTCGATTCGTTTTCCAAACTAATGCCTAGTATGCAAAAGTACAAAATAGCTTAGCACGAACTATTTCTACTGTTATTTAGAATGCTTTGAAACGTAAGAGTGTGTTTCGTAAAGAGACTGGCCATACTACACGCATGTGCGTGTTTGTCTTGGCGTATGAACTATGACGTCAGCAAGTCGGCGTGCGTGTTTATCTTGAACTATGCTCTTATGACGTCCAACCAAAGCATCCAGGAATCCAAATTTTGTATATGTTATGATTTCCTCTGGTTCTTCAAAGGGAAATTTGGAAACTTTTTGAAATTTTGGGTCAAGCTTTATTTGGGCCCCTTTAATTCGTCAAACGCGGTACTTGAAAAAAAGAAGGGAGACTAAAGAACGGATTTTAATAAAGTTCGACATTTTTCTTCTATGAAAAATTAACGCGGACAGAATTTTGAAGAAATACAGCGTTTTCATTGGATGAAAAAAGCTGGACACTAAATCATTGAAATTGTTGTTTTAACTATTACCGTAATGTCCAGAAATGGCATTATATCATTATTCTGTGGTCCCAAAAGATATCAAACAATTGTTTTAGTATTTGGACAATTGTTTAAAAATTAAAAAATTGCTATTTTTTAAGGTTCGTATACACTGACGGCTGTGAACTACATATGTTCAAGGACGCTCGAAAAATTAAGTGATGGAAAAAGAGGGATGGGAAAACACCAACAGAGGTAAAACAGCGGAAAGTCTACCAAAACGCTTACGAACGTGGCAGGTGAACTTGTTGCCAAAAAAGTCGTAACTTCCGGATAATAAACCAAATGGCTTAACTTTATGTTATTTTCTGTCATCTAAGCAAATCAATTATGTTTATATAATGAGACATCTTATAACTTTTTATTTAAACATGTTTCTTCTACTGTTATCCTGTATTCAGAAAAGACGATTATTTAATAAACAACCTCAAAAGCATTTTGTGCTTGTATTTCTATGAAATAAAAAGGTATCTATCAAAACATGTTTGCTCATATTGATAATCAACACTGTAAACTATTAAAATAAACTAAAAAACTTATGCCCTGGGTTTCAAAAATTAAAAGAAATATGAAGCAAGAAATAGTTTGTCTTTTTTCATTTCTTGAAAAACTCAAACGAGAGTATACAATTAAGCAGTGTTCAGCATTTTATTATCAGTTTTTACACTAATACTATTTTAAATTCATGGTTTTAAATTGCTGCAATATGTAAAATCATCTAAATTTGTTATATGTAGGAATTTGTAAAGGATAGCTTTGATAAATTTTAATAAGTCGATCGTGGTCTATATACCATATTAAGGTTATATTGTGAAGCTTAATTATGGTGTTTGAAAAAGGATTGATGTTAATCAATTTTGAAGTGTTAGGATCGACAGTGTGTAGGTACTGGACTAAGTGTTCATCGTCAATCAATACCTGAAAAAGAAACAACATAAACGATAACTATTGCATAATTGTATACTTCCATCAATTAATTATAATTACCGCTACGTTTTAATCACTTTGATTCTGTCTTGTCATAAGCCTATTCTGTTTTGGTCATAAGCCTATTCTGTTTTCGTCATAAGCCTTTTCTGTTTTGGTCATAAGCCTATTCTGTTTTGGTCATAAGCCTATTCTGTTTTTGGTCATAAGCCTATTCTGTTTTGGTCATATTAAAATTTGGAAACAAAGTGATCCCTCGGAACTCCCAACTTACAACTGCCACACGGCACTTAACACCTGCTGTTGTGAAGTTTAAAAATCTGGAAACAAAGTGATCCCTCAGAAGCATAAATCACAACAAAATTACATAAGAATTGAAGACTCGGTCTGATTGAGTCTGTACATGGGGGACAATGAATAAGTGCAACATCCCTCACGCCCCTAGCACCGACTTGAGCGGTACTCAATTCTCAACACTTAATAGTGCTGGCATCAATGATCCCGAAGGACCAGAAAAATAGAACAACACTGAAGTGAAGTACGGGGCAACTTTTTAAAGCTGCCAATTTTCCTAAAAGCCTAATTTTCAGCCTAACGAAATTGCGGTATTAACCATTGGGTTTTTACCATGTAAATTGTGAAATGAAAGAAAATACGATTACAAATGATGTCTAAGAAATACATCCTTTTTAGCAAAGTAAACATGTACAATGCTCTTTGCTCTTTGAACCCATGACTTTGGTTACAAGAAAATATTGAAATGTTCGGAAAATGAGGTCTTCTTACATATGTAAACTACATTTGTTGTTATGTAGTAAGTAGCAAGTAAATAAACTTTTCGCTGCGGACTCATTTATTTAATTAAGGGAATATAGGTCCAAGTAGGTTGAAAAGAAAACATATGTTCAATTAAAACTGACATAAACGGCGATGTAGACAACCGTAACTTTGCATTGTTGCACACTGGAGGATATTCAATAGCCAAAAACATTACGTGACACATCAAAGTAATTGTTAAGCCTTTATACACCGTCAGACTATGTCATTATCAAAAATGTCACAAGAAAAGCATTGATGCAAAGCATCAAAGGCGACGCCAAAAAAAATTGATCAAGTTTTGCACCTTAATACTTTGAACGCCGCCTTTCCTTGCTAAGATGCAAAGACAATTTTTAGACAATAAACAAATCACTAATAAGAGTCATGCCATTTAGAGAGAATTTCTTCAGATTTATTTTACCAAGTACAAGGATACCCGAGTCATCAGCATATGATAAAAGCTTATTGCTCTTAGGGTTGCCGACATGTCATTGACATATATTACACATAAAAGAGGACCTAGAATGAACCTCAGGGGAACAACATAGGTACTCGAGCAGTAGTAGAATGAGTACCAGCCATATCCACCAGCTACTGTTCATCAGAAATAAGACTTGAACCATGTAAGAATGTCATTACCTATCGCAGATGCTAGAAGTTTCATGAAGAAGAAGAAGAAGAAGAAGAAGAAGAAGAAAAAGAAGAACTTCTTCATGTGCAGTATAGTGTGATCAACTGTATCAAATGCCTTTTGTAGATCTAAAAGTATCATGCATACAATACTGCAATTGTCCATTTCAAATTAAATACAATCTGTTAAAAGAATCAAACATATGTCAGTTGAAAAACCACTTCTAAACCCTGACTGAAACTGCTTGACCATGACTCGAACCCATGACTGTCAGAAGATCAACTGAGTTATCCGGCCGGCTACACATTTCCTCTTTCATAATGGACAGTTCTAAACCACAGCATATTTCCCCATTATATTGATTTGTGTCCTTGAATTTCTGATGTTTACAGAGTAAAGTGAATTAAACTTATTTGCAGTCACAAAGTTATTTGCAGTCACAGGATGAGAAAAACTTTCAGCTTGACCTGAACTCGAATCTGTGACCCACAGAATAATGTACTGCGGCTGTAGCGATTGTACGGAATTCCGTAAGGGCCATCGCCTATGAATGTGTTGATCTAAAACGCGATAGTCGATAGTACGATGGTGAAAACGCGAAATCACGAAACGACGATGGTGAAAACGCGAAAGCACGATGATGAAAACGCGATAGTATGATGATGAAAACACGACAGTACGATACTACGATGATGAAAACGCGATAAACTATCGTGTTTTCACCACCGTACTGTCGCGTTTTCACCATCGTAGTTTCGTGATTTCGCGTTTTCATCATCGTACTGTCGAGTATCGCGTTTCAGATCAAACCATTCATAGGCGATGGCCCTAACGGCATTCCAGATGTTAATCTGAAACGCGATAGTCGATAGTGCGATGGTGAAAACACGAAATCACGAAACTGCGATGGTGAAAACGCGATAGTACGATGATGAAAACGCGATAGTACGATGATGAAAACGCGACAGTACGATGGTGAAAACGCGATAGTACGATGATGAAAACACGACAGTACGATGATGAAAACGCGATAGTACGATGGTGAAAACGATAGTACGATGATGAAAACACGACAGTACGATAATGAAAACGCGAAATCACGAAACTACGATGGTGAAAACGCGACAGTACGATGTTGAAAACACGATAGTTTATCGCGTTTTCATCATCGTAGTATCGTACTGTCGCGTTTTCATCATCGTACTTTCGCGTTTTCATCATCGTGCTTTCGCGTTTTCAACATCGTAGTTTCGTGATTTCGCGTTTTCACCATCGTACTATCGACTATCGCGTTTCAGATCAACGCATTCATAGGCAATGGCCCTAACGGCATTCCGTACGATTGAGCTTTCTGGCCGCTTACACATTTTCTACCCTAAATTATGAGCAGTTTTTAACCATGACAGATACTTTTAGATTTTTTAATTAACAGGTAGATTAATTCTTAATTAAACAAATAAGAAAAAAACTTACATACTCATAGCCTTAATCAAAATAACAATTTATATATTGTATAATTATTTTTACTAAAAAACGGCTTATACATTTATTGGTTGTGCCATTATTTATAACAGGTCAATTTGAAAGTGAACATAACTGTACTAATACATGTACAATATCTATTTTTTGTAGATAAAAAGCTTACCTTTTTCTTTGATAAGAAATTTTATGGAGGCTGATTTGTATTTTGCATCAGGGGGCACCGGGCGAAAAGATGAAAATACAACAAACGAATCATTTTGTGGTAGATTGTATTTTCATGTTTTCATCTGGCGCCTGGTTACTTTTTGTACTTTGTTGGTTTTCATGTGGCACAAATCACCCACTATAAAATTTAGTGCACAAATTAATTTAAGTGCAAGTAACGATCTACTCTATGAAAAGTCTGTAGTTGGGTTGACTCTGGATACCTGGGTCCTTCCATTACAAATAGATAAGACAGAAGCTGTCCTTTTCTAACTATGCACATGTTAGATAAAAAAATAGAATTACAATTCAGAATATGATTTTTTGAGACTTTATAAATTATATTGCTTGATCCAAATTTAAGGACATTTTCTACCCTTAAAAGACCAGTACTGACCTTCTAGCACAGAGAGTGTGAAATATATATCTATATTGCCATGCAACTGTCCGGTTGAATTGCACCATAGACCCTGCCATCACTAGTAATGGCACTAAATTAACCTCAATTCTGGATAGGTCATTATGTAACCTGCCAAATCTCACAAGTTCAGAAGATAAACCACAACATGCAGGCTAAGATTCCTTTAACTGTATTATAGATATTATTAATAGCCAGCTATCACTGTTATTAACCTTTAACCTGTATACTAATTGTTATGTTGTATGGATGATAACAAGATTCAAACTATTCTACTATTTATTATAACCATTTAATACATGTTAAGACCAGAGCTCAAGTGAGAATGATTCAGGTATCAGAGAGGCATCATCATATATATAACATAGCATTAATGAATATCAAGTAAAGGGAAGTAGTCCCATTAACTGTACAACTAAACATGTAAAGAGTTATCTGATCTTGATATCATAACACTAATCAATACATGTATTATCATTTATAACTTTAAATGAAAGTCCTCAGTCACTTTAATTATAATG
This sequence comes from Ruditapes philippinarum, assembly GCF_026571515.1. Taxonomy (NCBI): domain Eukaryota; kingdom Metazoa; phylum Mollusca; class Bivalvia; order Venerida; family Veneridae; genus Ruditapes; species Ruditapes philippinarum. The sequence goes on along the minus strand of NW_026852645.1, from coordinate 41,716 downwards.
TCATAACTGTAACCCTTTAAATACAGAAATATTAAAAGTCTCATCATATCCATTTACTAAGATATACATGTATGCACATAACATTAACAATTCCCAGTTTCTATTAAATAAATATGAAATCCTAACATTAAAATTAACATTGGTACTAATGAATGGAATTCAAAACCTAGTAGAAAGAAAACTATAATGTATAAACTCTATTATAGATACTATTATTAGCCAGCTTACACTGGGTATAAACACATATAACCTGTATACCAATCAAAACCTTTATAATCATTTTATATAAATTTAAATGCAAGTCTCATCAATCATAACTGTAAGTCTTTAAATATAGAAATATTGTAAGTCACATTATATCCATATACTAAGATATACATATATGCACATAACATTAATAATTCCCGGTTTCCATTAAAAATAAATATAACATCCTATTAGCATTAGTACTTGAATGGAAATTCATAATCTTGTAGAAAGAAAACTATAATGTATAGTATAAAAGTAAAAAAAATCTCAAGTAGTCTATATCATATAATAAAGATTGAGTTGTGTGAGTGTCTAAACATTAAATGCATATCTCTTGCAGTAACAAATACTGTTCTATTATACTTCACTATATAACTAACTGCATATACATTGTACATAAAGTGTTAAAAATTGATAACTTCGGGATGTTATCCTTTCTCTGTTTCAATATATGGACATGAGCACCTATATGCATAGCTTTAATTTTCCAACTTTCATTTTAACCAAAGGTTATTTTATAAACAATTTATATACAAACACATAGAAAATAATAATTAGCTTCACATAGTGATTAGAAGATTCCTGTAGCAGAATACCGTTGGTATGTACTAACTAAACAAACTACAAAAATCCAGTCTATACGGTATATAAAGCCAGTAAAAAAAAATCTATTAATATTCACTCCTCAGGGCCTCTGTGCCTTTGATGACCTTACAACTGGTAAATTTTATACAACAAAAATAAGTAAGTAATACCTAAGATAGACAGAAAAGAACAAATAATTTAGTAAACATGAGTTACTTCCCCTTAAAATAGAGAAAAACCTGAAACCCAAAAGAACACCATGAACAGCAAAATTATGAAATGTTGCAGGCTCAGTTTTATTAAGCCATGCAAAGTAATGGTAAAGTATTCATAAAAAGTTAGATGTCCATGTGACAGCAGTAATTGCAGAAAATCGGATAGCTTTCAACATCCGGATACTGGTACACTTTGTAAAAACAATAATTCTGTGCAATAGATAAACGTAATATGGATAAAATCAATAGGATAATTGTTTAAAACAGCTCCATTACCAATCTTAATACTCATTTGCAGGTAAACGTTCTTCTTGTTGAAAAAATATACATGAATGAAAAAGAATACGGCATCAATGTAGACCACAACGATATTCGAAATCCGGGTTTTAATATCGCCAATAAAGCTATGGGACAAGCTGTTAAACTAAGCCTGCAATTTCGTGAAAATAATATCACAATGCACATGCTTTTTACATAAAGTTATTAAATACAAATATAACAACATATTAATTACTTGATTTTTACGAATCAAAAATAAAACTAATTAACACAACATGACATTAACTGCTTATAATAACAGCTCCTTCCATAGGCCAAAATAAAAAGCATTCCATAAGAGACAACGCCGTTCACCGGCGTCGCCAATAAACGCGAATATATAATACTTTATATCACTAAAGTTTTCCTTCTGTAATTATTTATAAGTAATCGGAAATTACTTATGAATTAAGAATAGAGACACGTTTTGACGTCAGTCTAATTACAACTAGTACAAAAATCTTCCCGATTGTTCATTTGGGTATTCAGGTCGTTTTTTTAATATGTACAGAATCTTTTTGTGCAGATATCTAAGTCTGCACAATACATTTCTTGACATTGCATATGCCTTTGATAGACCTAACGGGAAAGGTTGCAGGTAGTATCATCCTTGAATTCCTTGACTCAAGTGAAAAAAAACAGGCTATAATATAGCAATAACGTAGAAGAGCAGTTTAAAAATTTCTTGATTCCAATTTTGGTACATAAGTTTAGTAGTTATGCAAAATATCTAATACATGTAGCTCCAGTGACTGTAATTCATTTATACATGTAATAGTTAATAAAATGCCAGGAATTTTACCATTTACGCTCTGGGATATCCGGCTTTTACATATTTTAAGATTGTATAAACCTGATGTGCTCAGTTAGCATATCATGGCTTAAAACTTAAATAATACATGGATAAAGTAAGGAAATTGACAGAAAAACCATTAGAAACATATCTTACTTGCAAGACGTCTGCATATGGCACTAAAGTAAACTTAGTAACGCTACCTTCAGAAAATGGAATTGCCATTCTTAATATGTCGGTCCAGCCAAATACCCATGTTTTGACCATTAGCTCGTTATTTTGTCTTAAAACAAATATATGTAGCATAACTGTCTCAGAGACTCCCCCATACACGTCGAAATTAACATCTGTTGTATCCAGTAAGTTGATAGCGAACCTGTATTAATATATACAAAATGACTGACTTGGTTTTTGAAACGGCGATAATGGCTTTCCCAAACCAACAAAATATTTGAATACCCAAATTCCCGCCAGACTCAATCCGGGTACACCCCATATCATGATCCATCCACGTGTTTTCTATGAATATGGAATAGAATATCAAAACTGTGTAATAACCAAAATTTAGTGTGTAGAAACGGATGTATAAGTACCATTCCGTGTACAGCACGTGCATTAAAGAAAATTCAGTATTACCCATCCCAAGCGCCACCTTCTGGCGCCGTGATGTAAAATTCTAAACTTCCACCAACACCAAATGTCCCAGGAATCAACCAATCAAAGCCATCTGAAACATCTTTCTACAAAATATGACATTATATATCAGTGTTATTGTAACTAACATTATGCATGTATATCTTACTATTAAAAGATTAATTTATATAGTAACTTATAATATTCGTTTACAGCTGCTATTTTGTAATGGTATTCATTGCATTATTAATTTCCTTGTAATGTTGCCGTCGGTATATATGGGATGGAAGTATATATTCGAAATGGTAAATACTTCTCGAGACGAATTGACAAAAAAGCTGAAAATTATCAATATTCTCCCTTTTATAACGTCAGATGAAAAAACAACAACACGTGAATAATTTTTTCGCGAGTTTACCCCACTGATAAAAATATTATACACTTGCTGTTCATCCGATGAAATTTATTCCGTGCACTGAAACAGATTTTCCTTTGTGATTTCTATGGGATAGCAGGTAAAATATCCACTGTTTGTAATAATCTAAGCTGGTATCTGGTATGAGATAAAAGAACCAGTAAAAATTACGATAAAGATGATTTTGTTAAAAAAGAGCTAAAAAAAAAAACTTACCGCCGGTTGAAAGATTTCTATTGTTTTTGTCTTCATGAGATAGGAAAATCCGGGATCATATTGTTGGTTACTCCCCCAGATCCATGTTAAACCAGTACAAACGCCAGTTACATCATTGATTTTGGCGGCAAAGTATTCATTATCGGCATACTTCTCTGCACACGCCCGTCTTCCTGGATGGGCAGAGGTGCCTGTTATACGCATAGTGTAGTTAACAAACCTTCTATCCGACAAAACCACACGAAAGTAAAATATAACATATTCTGAAACGGTATTAGGGAAGCGCATTTTGAAATGGGTAAATGAAACGAAGGGAATAGATTTTGTACATATAATACACAATGTTGAGCTGCTTTTTTATTTGTTTTATATTGTTTTATCGGATGTCGTTGAAATATTCAGTACGCGGGTACATTTGCAGTCGATAATCTTTTTTTAATCTATTTAATTTGAAACATTTAAAGTCACTGGCATCCGCTTTCATTGTGAACATATAATACCGATGATTAAATATGCATTATCTACTTAACTGTTTAAAAATCATCTAAATGACAATGATTATTGGTAAATAGTTTGACATGCTGTTTCAGTACAACCGGAAATTTCGGTAAAGCTTTAGACAAAGGAAAATTCATGAAGAGAATCTAAGCTGATTTATGTACACAATGCAGTGACAAGCAAAAGATCCTTAACTCTGTAGTCAGTGGTCATTTCACGAAAGTAATAATATATACCAAGTTTAAAAGATATAGTTAACAGTCAAGATCATCCTCAAATTGTAAATAGTGAATCGATTGACTTGACTTACTCAATACTGAACTTTTTACGGTACATTACCATGTATACTGAAAAGCAGATTTTCTTCACAAAGACGTTAACATCTACGTCATTCCTTGACGACTTTTTCAGTTAGTCTTTTTTCCACTCAAAAACCACTTTTATCAACTTATATATAAAAAGTTTAATGTCATGTCTCTTACCTTTTATTATTTTATTTTTACTTTGATAATGGACTAACGCTAGAAAGCCATATAGAAGTAGTACAGATTGTTCATATTGTCCGCAGGATATAGTTTCTATTGTAAAATTTAACACAATAACTATTCAATAACGGTCTTTTCATAATTGATGCAATTTTAACTGTGTTTCAGTTCGAGTTTTCATACTTTAAGTACACACGCATAGAGACTTTGTGCTCTATTTTGTGCATATTATACATGTTATACATCCCTGATGAAGGCATAATACGCCGAAGGTACATGGGTATTTATACTTTAGATCTTTTCTCTCAATTTATTGGTTTTATGCAGGGAAAGCATACAGTCGCCACCTTGTCCGTCTGTCTATCTGTACGTCCGTAGTCTTGTCCGGAGCATAACTTAAAAATCCTTTGATATAATTTGTTTAAACTTCACACAGTAGTAGAGGACATTAAGACAGAGTGCAGTGTCAAATAACCATCACTCTGTATTGTCCCGTGTTTTCATTATCTCCCCTTTTAGAAAAATCATGTCTGGGACATAACTCTAAAATTATAAAATATATCAACATGAAACTTTGTAGGTAGATAGATTTCAATAAGAAGTGTGCAATTCATAAGAACCGTAACTCTGCCCTACCTTATTTTGGAGTTATTGCCAATTATTCTGTTTTACACTTTGACCTTTTCCGGGACATAACTCTATAAATATATATCAACATGAAACTTTGTAGGTAGATGGATCTCATAGGGTAGAGGTGCTTGGCAAAAGAATCATAACTCTGTTTTGCCCCGTTTATGAATTATTTTCCCTTTTATAAAATTTTTATCCGGGACATAACTATAAAACTATAAGAGATATAAACTTGAAACTTTGTAGATTGATAGATCTTAATAGGTAGATGTGCAGTGCATAAGAATTGTCACTCTGCCTAGTCTAATTTTGCAGTTATTGCCCTTTGTTCATTTTTACACTTCGAACTTTGTCCGGAAGATAACTCTAAAATAATATGAGATATCAACACGGAACTTTGTACAATTCTGCCAATTATGAATACATTTGAGCACTCATATAAATATCCGACGCCACTTCGGTTCTGTATGTTAACAAGAATTAATATTGAATATATAGTTAATAATATAATGTTACAAAAACATCACACAAACTTAAAGGGATTCCATTGAGGTATTGTGGCACGATGGGGGAAAGATTTTCCCGAGATTTTTTGACCGTTTAATGTAGGTCTGGAGCAAATTTTCATATCATTCCCTCACCCAGATGACATGCCCTAAACCCGATTTTCGAGAATAATCATATTTATTTTAATATATTGAAAAGCTCAAACAGTTTAGTCTAGTTTAATTAAGTTTGTGCCCAGCAATTTTCACAGTTGTTACACTATTTTTTCTATTTTGATATCATGATATAAGTTTTTTGTTTTAAATTGCTGTACGACCTTTTTTAATTCTCTTGACAGTAACACATTTTATTATATTCTTTACAAACATATGAAAAAACTAGAAATGTGTCCATAGGACACGGATGCCCCCACACGCCACTATTCTGTCAATATTATGACTCTAGGTCAAATATTTTTTGGACTACATGTGCCACAGGTTGAATACTAAAAATCAACAAAGGGCCATAATTCTGTTAAATTTGCAAAAATTCCTTCCTTTACTACCATCTACACATTAAGGTTGTTAATTCCTAGAAGTTTAAGCAAAATCTGCCATCCGGTTTAAGAGGAGTTGCGTTCACAAAATTTCTACATAGTATATAGTGAAAAAAATCAACAAAGGGCCATAATTCTGTTAAAATTATTCGCAGCAAAAATTCCTTCCTTTACTACCATCTACAGATTAGGGTTGTTCATCTCTGTAAGTTTAAGCAAAATCTGCCATCCGGTTTAAGAGGAGTTGCGTTCACAAGATTTCGGGACGTACGTACGGACGAACGGACGGACAGACAGACGGACGGACGGACAAGTGCAACGCTATATGCTCCCACATTGTTGGGGCATAATAACAAAAGTAAAGGTTTTTTTAAACAAATTGACAACGATTTGATATAAACGTCTGTATCTTATTTTAAGGATAGTTATTAAATGTAAGAATTTGAAATAGAGATAGCTTTGCCTCAGAGTTTTTGTGTTCTATATACCGATAAATGTAATGTTGTGAAGCTTCATTACGGTGTTTGAAAAAGGATCGATGTTGAACAATTTTGCAGTGGTAGGGTCGACAGTATGTGGATACTGAATTAAGTTTTCATCGTCCATCAATACCTAAAAGAAAAAACAACACATTCATTCCAAGTTTGGTATATAGACTTATATAGTAGTTTTGTAAAACAGCTGTAATACTAGTATTTAGTGGTGGTTATTCTTTTATATTTGTTAACTAGTAGCCACGAATTTCATCAATTATGCTTTTAGATATATGCTTACCTATTTTGGAATTGAATAAATCTAATTAGCTTAGTTAGAATATCATGGCTTCAAACTAAAAAAATATGTATGGATAAAGTAAAGAAATTGATATAAATTACATCATTAAAAAATATCTTACTTGAAAGACGTCTGCATACGGTACTATAGTGACCTTTGTAACACTTCCTTCAGAAAATGGAATTGCCATTCTTAATATGTCGGTCCAGCCAAATACCCATGTTTTGAATATTAGCTCGTTATTTTGTCTTAAAACAAATATATGTAACATAACGGTCTCAGAGGCTCCCCCATACACGTCGAAATTAACATCTGTAGTATCCAGTAAGTTGATTTCGAACCTGTATTAATATATACAAAATGACTGACTTGGTTTTTGAAACGGCGATAATGGCTTTCCCAAACCAACAAAATATTTGAATACCCAAATTCCCGCCAGACTGAATCCGGGTACACCCCATATCATGATCCATCAACGTGTTTTCTATGAATATGGAATAGAATATCAAAACTGTGTAATAACCAAAATTTAGTGTGTAGAAACGGATGTATAAGTACCATTCCGTGTACAGCACGTGCATTAAAGAAAATTCAATATTACCCATCCCAAGCGCCACCTTCTGGCGTCGTGATGTAAAGTTCTAAACTTCCACCAACACCAAATGTCCCAGGAATCAACCAATCAAAGCCATCTGAAACATCTTTCTACAAAATATGACATTATATATCAGTGTTATTGTAACTAACATTATGCATGTATATCTTACTATTAAAAGATTAATTTATATAGTAACTTATAATATTCGTTTACAGCTGCTATTTTGTAATGGTATTCATTGCATTCTTAATTTCCTTGTGATGTTGCCGTCGGTATATATGGGATGGAAGTATATATTCGAAATGGTAAATACTTCTCGAGACGAATTGAAAAAAAAAGCTGAAAATTATCAATATTCTCCCTTTTATAACGTCAGATGAAAAAAAAAACAACACGTGAATATTTTTTTCGCGAGTTTACCCCACTGATAAAAATATTATACACTTGCTGTTCATCCGATGAAATTTATTCCGTGCACTGAAACAGATTTTCCTTTGTGATTTCTATGGGAAAGCAGGTAAAATATCCACTGTTTGTAATAATCTAAGCTGGTATCTGGTATGAGATAAAAGAACCAGTAAAAATTACGATAAAGATAATTTTGTTAAAAAAGAGCTAAAAAAAAAAACTTACCGCCGGTTGAAAGATTTCTATTGTTTTTGTCTTCATGAGATAGGAAAATCCGGGATCATATTGTTGGTTACTCCCCCAGATCCATGTTAAACCAGTACAAACGCCAGTTACATCATTGATTTTGGCGGCAAAGTATTCATTATCGGCATACTTCTCTGCACACGCCCGTCTTCCTGGATGGGCAGAGGTGCCTGTTATACGCATAGTGTAGTTAACAAACCTTCTATCCGACAAAACCACACGAAAATAAAATATAACATATACTGACACGGTATTAGGGAAGCGCATTTTGAAATGGGTAAATGAAACGAAGGGAATAGATTTTGTACATATAATACACAATGTTGAGCTGCTTTTTTATTTGTTATATATTGTTTTATCGGATGTCGTTGAAATATTCAGTACGCGGGTACATTTGCAGTCGATACTTTTTTATACCTATTTAATTTGAATCATTTAAAGTCACTGGCATCCGCTTTTATTGTGAACATATACATTTGTTATACTGATGATTGAATATGCATTATCTACTTAACTGTTTTAAATCATCTAAATGACAATGATTATTGGTAAATAGTTGACATGCTGTTTCAATATAACCGGAAATTTCGGTAAAGCTATTAGACGAAGGAAAGTTCATGAAAAGAATCTAAGCTGATTTACTCTGTAGTCAGTGGTCATTTCACGAAAGTAATAATATATACCAAGTTTAAAAGATATAGTTGACAGTCAAGATCATTCTCAAAATAATTTTGTCATTTTATATTATTTTTAAATATATTTCCATTTTAATCGATTGACTTGACTTACTGAATACTGAATTTTTTACTATACATAACCAGGTATTCTGAAAAGCAGATTTTCTTCACAAACACGTAAACAGCTCTATCATTACATGACGACTTTTTCAGTTAGTCTTTTTTCCACTCAAAAATCACTTTTATCAACTTGTTACATATATATCAAACGTTTAATGTCATGTCTCTTACCTTTTATTATTTTATTTTTACTTTGATAATGGACTAATGCTAGAAAGCAATATAGCAGTAGTACAGATCGTTCATATTGTCTGCAGGCTATAGTTTCTATTATAAAGTTTAACACAATAACTATTCAATAACGGTCTTTTCATAATTGATGCAATTTTAACTGTGTTTCAGTTCGAGTTTTTCATACTTTAAGTACACACGCATAGAGACTTTGTGCTCTATTTTGTGCATATTATACATGTTATACATCCCTGATGAAGGCATAATACGCCGAAGGTACATGGGTATTTATACTTTAGATCTTTTCTCTCAATTTATTGGTTTTATGCAGGGAAAGCATACAGTCGCCACCTTGTCCGTCTGTCTATCTGTACGTCCGTAGTCTTGTCCGGAGCATAACTTAAAAATCCTTTGATATAATTTTTTTAAACTTCACACAGTAGTAGAGGACATTAAGACAGAGTGCAGTGTCAAATAACCATCACTCTGTTTTGTCCCGTGTTTTCATTATCTCCCCTTTTAGAAAAATCATGTCTGGGACATAACTCTAAAATTATAAAATATATCAACATGAAACTTTGTAGGTAGATAGATTTCAATAAGAAGTGTGCAATTCATAAGAACCGTAACTCTGCCCTACCTTATTTTGGAGTTATTGCCAATTATTCTTTTTTACACTTTGACCTTTTCCGGGACATAACTCTAAAAGTATATATCAACATGAAACTTTGTAGGTAGATGGATCTCATAGGGTAGAGGTGCTTGGCAAAAGAATCATAACTCTGTTTTGCCCCGTTTATGAATTATTTTCCCTTTTATAAAATTTTTATCCGGGACTTAACTATAAAACTATAAGAGATATAAACTTGAAACTTTGTAGATTGATAGATCTTAATAGGTAGATGTGCAGTGCATAAGAATTGTCACTCTGCCTAATCTAATTTTGCAGTTATTGCCCTTTGTTCATTTTTACACTTCGAACTTTGTTCGGAAGATAACTCTAAAATAATATGAGATATCAACACGGAACTTTGTAGGTAAATAAATCTTAAGGGGTGGAACTGCAGTGCACAAGAACCGTTTATATGTCTTCCCTAATGTCGGAGTTATTGCCCTTTGTTCATTTTAGAAAAATATAATAGATCTCAATAAGTAGATATGCAGTGCAAAGAACAGTAACTCTGTCTTACCTAATTTTGGAGTTATTGCCGATTATTCATTTTTACACTTTGAACTTTGTCCGGAACATAAAATTATAAGAGATATCAACATGAAACTTTGTAGGTAGATAGATCTCATTGGGTAGAAGTGCAGTGCGAAAGAACCATTATTCTGTCCCCCCCCCCCTCTTAGAAAAATCTTGTCTGGAACATAAATCTAAAATTATAAGATATATCAACATGAAACTTTGTTGGTAGATAGATCTCAATAGGTAGATATGCTGTGCACAAGATCTGTTACTCTGCCTTGCCTTGCAAAGTTAAAAGCAAGCAACATATCTTAAGGGTGATTCAACATTATTCAAGTAGGAATATTGGAACCATCCACATCGAAAAAGCCAAATAGTAGAAACTAAAAAATACCACAAACACAACAATAATGGTCTGTCGAACGATCTTTAAGGATCGGAAATATAACATCTCTGATTGAATGTACGGGGCGACATTTTACAGCCTCCACACGGCACAAACAATGCTGATGCGGCGATAAAATAAGAATCCCTAAAGAAAGTCCAAAACGGCAAAATTGAAAATGTTGCAGGCTCAGTTTGTTTGTGCATGTTCATGGACGGTACCTTTAACTAAAAAAATCTTATTGCTTAAAAAAAAAATGTTTAATTCTCCAACCATCACTGACTTGTTGTCCTTAAATGAACAATGTTAACTTATGGAAGGGTATTTAAGCAAAAATTCCATTCATGTAAATTACTTTTTCTTGCATGTAAAATACATTGTTATTTTGTCCCTATTTTTAATTTCTGTGTCCTATTTTCTAATTTGTTTGTATGTAAATTTACACTTAATATGTAAATCATGCTGTGAATTCCCGGCATAAATTATTCTATGTGCCAATTTTTTTTACTAATTGTTCACGTTTGTAAATTGTTCAAATAAAATCACTCTTGTTGATTAAAACGTAAATATTGTCAAAATGTCTTTTAAACTTGAAAAAGTAATTGTTTAACTTCCAATTGTCCGTGTAAAAACTTCTTATTCCTTTTATGGAAAAAGTAAGACTTTGTAATTTGAGTTATTTTCACAATTTTATTTATATTTCTGTTGCAAATCGTAGATACATTTTCATGAAATTCATTGATTATAATTCAATGTTTCTGTCAATTTTTCAAAATTTCACAGTAAAGATTTCGAACTTAAGAGTATAAATTACATTTTAAAATTTTAAAATTAGAATTATGCATGCTATGGGACTTTCCGTCAATGTGATATAAATAGATCACGAGGCTCCCCTTACAGTACGCATCGTCCGGAATTTGCAACAAGGTTAGCGTAGCACACCACATAGGGTCAGTCTAAATCTTAAATGTTTATATGTGCGTAACTTCCTTATAGTTGAGAGAGAACCGCCTCTCTGATAGTGGGCGCGGTTTAGACTTTTTAATTTAACGATCCATCCTAATATTGTATTGTAAGTCTGCTGAGGAGTAGGCTGTTATCTCAAGGCTCGAATTTGAAGAAAAGTGATGTTTGAATAACAGAGGAGATTGTGTGAGTGTAAGTTCAGTACTAAATATATTGAACGAGTTGACTAGAATTATAATGTGCGAACCACTGGCAAGCATAGTATTTATTCATTCAAGAATTTCAAGAAATTCAATAGTGAACCTACACGGATATAATATTCGTTTTATCATATACCCAAGATAAAGACTGTTTGAAGTAAAAAAGTAACATTTTTCATTGACGCGCCTATAGTGTTTCGTCTTTACGCTATGATTGACGTCACGTCAAAATAAATGCATGGTTGTGCAAAATCATTTTAACGCTAAGAGCTCATGTTATTATGTAATTGGTTGAGGGAGATTCCATTATTGGTCCTAATGGGTGGGACTGCTAGCGCTACTACTATAACACTCATAATAAGTGAGAGAACTACTTTATATTATCCTAAAGGTTAAGAGAGAATATTCGCATATTTTGCATAATGGGTGAGAGCAAAGCACTATAAAACACACAATGAGCGAGAGAATTAATTGTTATATAGTATCCTAATAATTGAGAGAGAGAGATGTCATTATTTATCGTAATGGGTGAGAGGAATGAATCATACAACACTCAATGAACGAGAGAAGGTTGAAAGAGGTCATTTTTTGTCCTTATGGGTGAGAGCAAAGCACTGTAAAACACATTGTGGGTGAGAGAACTATCCAAAGGGTTAAGATAGATGTCATAATTTATCCCAATGGGTGAAGCAATGAATCATATTACACTTAATGAGTGCGAACATTTTCAGATAATTATACTAAGGGTTGAGAGAAGTTATTCTTTTCCTAATGGGCGAGAGCAAAGCATAATAAAACACATAATGTTGTGTGGCGGCATGGCAGAATGGTCGGACTAGTAATCTAATGATCGCGCTAGCTGCATGGCTTTAAACCCCGTCAGGGACAAGTCGTTGTTTCCTTGAGCAAAACTCAAGGAAACACTCATTGCTCAGTACTGGTTGGTACACTCATTGCTCAGTACTGGTTAGTTTCAGGAACAGATTCGAAAGTGTGCCTATAAGCTCTCTACAAAAATCGATCTATAATAAATTTTATATAAACCAAAGCACTATAAAACACACAGTGAGTAAGAGGACTATCATAAAGTATCCTTAGGGATAAGAGAGATGTCATAATTTATCCTAACGGGTAAGAATAATTAACCATACAACACTTAATGCGCGAGAGAACTAGCTATTACTCGTATATATTAGTCTATAGGTTGAAAGAGGTCATTATTTTTCCTAATAGGTGAGAGCATAACACTTTAAAACATATTATGGGTGAAAGAACTATTAAACATTATCCAAAGGATATTAATTCATCCTAATGGGTGAGAGCAATTATGTAACACTTAATAAATGTGAACGTTTTCAGATAAATATACTGCATGAGGACTTTGAGAGAAGTCATTATTTTTCTCTCTGGGCGAGAGTAAAGCACTATAAAATACACAACCAGTGTGAGGACTTTAAGGTTAAGAGAGATTTCCGGGTAAGAATTATTAACCATACAACACTTAATGCGCGAGAGAACTATTATATATTATCCTATAGGTTGTTAGAGAAGTCATAATTTTACCTAATGTGTGAAAGCAAAGCACTATAAAACACAGTGAGAGAATTATAATATATATTATCCTAATGATTGACAGAGGTGTTATATTTATCCTAATGGGTGAGGGAAATGAATCATATCTTAATGAACAAAAACTATCAGATAATTATCCTTTGGGTTGAAAGAGAAGTCATTATTTTTAGCACTATAAAACTTATCATGAGTGAAAGAATTATTATAGAAAACATTATGCTTTTTTCAAAAATACATTGGGTGTCTAGCTTATGGTTTCATCTTTTGAATCCTAAGTCGGACCAGGCCCTTCAACTTTGGTTTAAGGGTGATAAATACTCCAGATTCAGACATAAAATATATAATAGTTCCTAACTCATTAGGTGCTACATGGTGCTAATCTCACAATTCAATTGTTCAGAAGCATAGTTTATATAATCAAGTCAGTATTTCAATATAATAATATGTTTATACATATTTGCTACAAAATTGACGAAGTTGTCCTCCAGATAAGAGTCGAGTTGCTATTTATAGCACTTGGAAAACCATTGTGCATAAGTCACGATTGAAGCGCTCTCTGTTTTCAAAAAGTTGTAATTTCTATGTAGCTGGATACCCTTCTAAATTCTTATTTCTAACTTTTAAATGTTTACGAGACAAGATTCCTATTATAGCTTGTAAATGATGTTATATAACTTATAACTGATGCTATATAGAAATTCGAATAACGAGACTAAATATAAAATTTGCAAAGTACATGTATTTTGAGAAAATCTCATTAAGTAATTAGCAAATAAGGACATTACGTGAAAATTAAAACTTCAGCATTAACAATTTAAACTTACAAAATATGTATAATACATTTTACGTAAATAAATTTTATTTCAGGATTTGTGTGACAAAATGATATATCTTACACTATCGATTATCTAAATCCATACAAACATATAAGTAAAAGGAACATAGAAATAAGAAACTAGGACAAAGAATATTATTATATAAATTTGCCACAGTAGCCATGTAATGTACATGCAAGAATAAGTCATTTACATGAATGGATTTCTCTTAACGATGTAAGAATAAGTGATTTACAATGTTTTCGTGTTAAGCAATTAACATGAATGGAATTTTTACTGAATACCCTTCTATATAACTTTTCTTTCAGAAGAACTCAACTATCTGCGTATGTTATTTGAATCTGTGATAAACACTCATCATTTATATATCAAGACGCTTCAATTCGCAGCCAAATATAAATATCATTGTCTGTGAATCATATGCAAATTGTTTAAAACAAAAAGAGGAAAACATTTGGAAACCAAATATACAAGTTAAGGTTTGCATAAATAGATTATGTTATACTAAAATAAGCACAGGCATTGTTTTTACATAAATTTAATTATTCTGATGTCTACATGTGTATATCGGTTAAATCAGTATCAGTATCAGCGGTTTCCGGGCTTGTAATGTGTCTGGTGTTTGTTAAAGCATTGACGTTCCCTAAAATACATCATGTAATAAAGGAAATAATGTAAGTAAATGATAACTATGTTTTACTATAGAAAATGGCTTTATTTAAATAAATACTATGTTCATATTGGAGTAAGATACTTTAATTGTATAAATTTATTGAAATCTAGTGAATCTTTCCTGAATTTCATTTAGTGAATAAAATTATATTAAATATATTTGGGTATTACTGGTCTATTTTTATAAAAACTGCAAGTTTTTTTAATGACACTAGGTTTTCATACTGAGATTACGTGTCTGTGTACAATTCAAAACTTAACATATTTTCTCTGTATATATTCAAAAAATATTTATTTTACAGATCAAAAATTATCAGTTCTTCCAAATGTCAAATTTGAGCATTATATATCTTTAATTTTAACACACAAACTAAGTCTAAACATACAAAATGATATACATTAAACAATGTTCTAATGAGTTAAATCTATTGAAGCGAATTAAGTTATTGATATTT
The DNA here is from genome assembly GCF_026571515.1 of Ruditapes philippinarum. Lineage (NCBI taxonomy): Eukaryota > Metazoa > Mollusca > Bivalvia > Venerida > Veneridae > Ruditapes > Ruditapes philippinarum. Next base: position 26,368 of record NW_026852645.1, on the reverse strand, counting down.
GATCTAGGCTATATGAACTTTTTAACTGATATCACGTCAAAACTTGCATTCATAAGTAACAGGGTAGACTTATTGGGATAAAACTGGTAAACTCGACATATTGTTGCAAAACGCATAAAAGAAGCTTTACAATTCTTAAGTTACGGATCTCTATATACATTTATTATGATTCATTTCATATGTAAAGTACTGGTTAATTATATGCTGATATCTACGAGATGTTCTGGAATACTGACTGAAAACAATAATGTAGAAGATAAGCAAGCCTATGTCTAATAATTTCATTTTTATGCTCCCCGAAGGGTTAGCATATAGTGGCCGCTTTGTCTGTCCTTCCGTAGAGTTTGATCTTCCAGGTTAAAAGATATTTTTGCCTTTAAGTAAGCACTGATCTGCGTTAATTTTAAAGAAGGCAGTGAAAATTTGAATGACGCAAGTAGCAAAGCTTTAAGGTTTCGTGTGATTTTAAAGCAGTTTTATGTATCCTAGGTGGGATAAAATACCGTAGCTTGCATTGGCAAAATGATATATGTTGGATTTGAAAGTCGTGAATTGACCTTCTCACGAAAACAACGAAAACAAATGCCCCGCAGATAATAATGATTTTAAGTATCAATGAAATATAGAATAGAATGATACAATCACTTAATCACTTGTCCTTCATTGACCTTAATGAAAATCCCGTGAGTTACGTTGCATTTTTCCATGACAGGAAGCTGACCAGTCAGCGTACTGAATTTTGTGTTCATTGTGAAATCTGAGGTCTCCTTTTACCAAAGCTGTAAAGTTACTCTATGGCCTTTACCGTGTAAGTGTGCTTTAAATAAAATCTAACAAAACAAGCAAACTGTATCAGTAGGAATTTTTTATTGCTGCTACTTAGCATTGAGAGTTTACATGACACTTGTTCCTACTGACTTCATAATGACTGAATGTTTACTATTGAATGGTGTGGTTGTTGTGGAGGGTGTGGCTGTGAAAATGTGAACCTGGACTTCCGGCATATAACCAAAGTGAAAGCTGCACCAAAGAAGCTAACTGCTGTGGATCTCATGTTAGAATGACAACATTGTACGTATCTTCTTCACAATTGTCGAATTGCAGTTTTCAGGTTATCAGATTAAACATTTCTACTGGCCCTTTTGATGAAAATTTTAACATCTTTATCAAAATTATAAACCTCGTTTTATTTTTTGTTAAGCAAATCTGTACTCAAAATTAATTTTTCTTTTTTATGCAACCAAGTAAACATTATAAGTATTGCATTAAATGCAGAATATTTAAACACATATATAACGTTTATCATTTTAAAATACTTGCACATGATTTTCATAATTTTAAAAATAACATTTTATGAAGAAAAAAAACAAAAAACCCCAAAAGCTTCAGTTAGATTTTGTTCTTTTAATTGCCATGGTCGGCTGCTTTGATTCGTTTTCCAAAGAATGTCCAGTATACAAAGGTATAAAATAACTTGACAAGAACTATTTTTTTCTACTACTAAAAATGGTTCGAAAAGTAAAATTGTGTTTCGTAAATAGACTGGTCATACTACACGCATGTGCGTGTTTGTCTTCGCGTATGCACTATACGTCAGCAAGTCGCACGTGCGTATTTGTCTTGGTCTATGCCCTATGACGTCAGCAAGTCATTATCAACACAAGCATCAGGATAGTCATTATATCACTGAACTTGTTGTATTAAACATATACCTGTATGTCCAGAAATGTGCTTATATCATTATGTCTGTGTCAAAAGATATCAACAATATTCATGATTTATATTTGGACATTGCTTTAAAACGTTATAAAATGCTATTTTTAGGTTCGTACCTGACGGCTGTGAACTGACTTATGTTCAAGGACCGCGAACATTAGTAATGGAAAAGAGAGGATGGGAAAACACAGACACAGAGGTAACAGCGGAAGTCTACCAAGACGCTTACGAACGCTGGCAGGTGAACTTGTTGCCAAAGTCGTAACTTCCGGAGAAAAACCAAATGGCTTAATTTATGTTATTTCTGTCATCTAAGCAATCAATATGTTTATATAATGAGACATCTTATAACTTTTTATTTAAACATGTTTCTTCTACTGTTATCCTGTATTCAAAGCAGACAATTGTTTAATAAACAACAACAAAAGCCTTTTGTGTTTGTATTTCTGTGAAATAAAAAAGTATCTATCAAAACATAATTACTTTTTATTGATAATCAACACTGCAAACTATTACAATAAACTGAAAAACCTATACCCTGAGTTTTAAAAATTAAGAAATATATAGCAAGAAATAGTCTGTCTTTTTTTTCTTATCTTGAAAAACTCAAACGTGTATAAATTTAAGCTGTATTCAGCATTTTATAATCAGTTTGAACATTAATACTATTTGAATTTATGATATAGAATTGTTTGTTTTAAATTGCTGTAATATCTAAAATCATCAAAACTTTATAGATATGTATTTTTTTCATGTTTGAGACAACAAAAAGGAAGAAAAGTTAAGGCTTATTTAAAAGATATAGAAGACGATTTTATCTATGTTTTTTTATAGAAATTTATAATATGTAAGAATTTGTAAAGGATAGCTTTGATAAATTTTAATAAGTCGATCGTGGTCTATATACCTATTAAGGTTATATTGTGAAGCTTAATTAAGGTGTTTGAAAAAGGATCGATGTTGATCAATTTTGCAGTGGTAGGATCGACAGTGTGTGGGTACTGGACTAAGTGTTCATCGTCAATCAATACCTGAAAAAGAAACAACATAAACGATAACTATTGCATAATTGTATACTTCCATCAATTGATTATAATTTACTGCTGCGTTTCAAGCCTCTGTGAAGCCTATTCTGTTTTGGTCATAAGCCTTTTCTGTTTTGGTCATGAGGCTACTCTGTTTTGGTCATACGCCTATTCTATTTTGGTCATAAACCTATTTTCTGGCCGTTTGAAATTGCGAAATTGCGGTATCAGCTTTACCATCTTACTAGTGAAATGAAAAAGAGTACGAATACAAATGATGTCAAAGAAATGCATCATCTTTAGTAAAGAAAACCTTTACAATGATCTTTTCTCTTTGGACCCATGACTTTGCTAGCAAGAAAAGATTGAAATGCTTAAAAAAATGAGTACTTTTTACATATGTAAACTCTATTTGTGGTTATGTTAAACCGAATGAATATTTTTTTCAGTAGCAAATATTAATCAGTGTAATTAAGGTCCAAGTAGGTTGAAATGAAAACATGTGTTCAACTAAAATTGATATAAACGACGATGTAGACAACCCAAACTTTGCACTGTTGCACACTGGGGGACATTTAATTGCCAAAAACATTACGCGACACATCAAAGTAATTGTTAAGCCTTTATACACTGTCAGACGAATACGTCATCAACGCGGATATATCATACTTGACATTATATAAATAACACATGGGTTTGTGGGTAACAGTAAAAATATCATTCCGAGGAAAATACTGTTACCCGAGGCGTAGCATTTATACGAGGGGTGATATTTTTACTGTTACCGACAAACCCATGTGTTATTTATTTTATTACCCCGAACAAATACTGTGATGATCTGAATTTGGTAACTACATCTAACTGTAACAAAAATAAGCCAAAAGAAGCAATAACTAAACTGCTAAACTGTCCTAACCTTGCAAGTTTTAAGTGCACTGTATACGTAGGCCTACTTGAGAAGCTGTTTTTCTTTTTAAGTGATGTTATCTACCAGTCATAAACATAAAATCAGCTGTGTTTTATTTAGAAAACAAAACACTAACCCATTTATAAGGTTATGATCTGTGAAATCGGATTCCTCTGCATCCAGAATATTCTTCTCATGGTTTTTGACAAAGTGCATTTAGAAAATAACGATGATATCCTACAGATGTCTGTCCACCAACTATATCTGTAACGTTTCACTGGTTAAAATTGTTTAATTATCCTTTGTTGCTTGCTTTAATTGTCTGCATGTTCCAGTTTGACACAAAAATTATTTACATTACAACTACTTCCGTTGTAAACGGATGTTTCCTATTGACTATTCAACAAAAAGATATTTAATACGCGAAAGGGACTCTAGGTTGCAAAGAACTAAATTTTATCAGAGTAATAGTTACTTCGGGGATGCCCTATCGTCGAAAATAAGAATGAATCGAGAGAAAAATGGCGGCCATTTTATTTCATTTTATTTAGAAAATAGACGACGTGACCAGATTTTATACTGTTAAAAAATTCTGTTACCTATGTAACAGTACAAAATTCGTAGTCACGTGGTACAGTTGCATTAACAGTAAGAATAACTCCCGGAGGCCTATGGGAAATTAGCATTACGAAAAAAGTAAGGGGTAATAAAACTTAATGTTACCTTCTGTAATAATCTATAAGTAATTGGAACTTACGTTAGAATTAAGTATATACAGACAAGTTTTCAAGTCAATCTATAATTTTAAACTTTTTTTATAACTACATGTATTACAATAATAATCTTCTTAAATGCTCATTTGGGTATAAGGTTCGTTTATTTAATATGCACATAATCTGCTTTCTGCAGAAATCTAAGGGTCAGCACAATAAATTTCTGGACAATGCTTATGACAATGAAAGAGCTAACGGTAAAGGTTGCAGGTAGTATCATCCTCGAATTCCTTGACTCAAGTGAAAACACAGGCTATAATATAGCAATAAAGAGCAACAGTAAGAATTTCTTGATTCAAATTTTGGTATAAAGACTAGTTTAGTAGTTATGTAAAATAGCTTGAGATCCAGTACTTAGCGATTGTAATTTATTAGACATGTTTTAGTTTATTAATAGCCACGAATTTCACCATTTACCCTCTTGGATATCCAGCTTGTACAAATTTTGATTGGATAAAACTGATAAGCTCAGTTAGCTTATCATGGCTTACAGCTTAAACAATACATGGATAAAGTAAAGAAATTGACATTACTACCGATAAAACCATATCTTACTTGCAAGACGTCTGCATATGGTACTATAGTAAACTTAGTAACACTTCCTTCAGAAAACGGAATTGCCATGCTTAATATGTTGGTCCAGCCACCTACCCATGTTTTGAAAACGAGCTCGTTATGCTGTCTCACAACCATCATATGTAGCATAACGGTCTCAGAGGCTCCCCCATACACGTTGTAATTAACATCTGTAGTATCCAATAAGTTGATTTCGAACCTGTATAAATAAATACAAAATGAGTAATTTAGAACGGCGACAATGGCTTTCCAAAAACCAACTGAATACTCTTATACCAAACATCGTACCAGACTGGACCTGGGTAAATCCCATATCATGGTCAATCCACGAGTTTGCTAGGAACGTGATACTAGTATATCAAAACCATATGTTAGAGAAGACTAAAATTCACAGTGTAGGGAACGGATGTATAAGTACCGTTACGTGTGCACAGCACGTGCATTATGTAAAAGAAAATTCATCATTACCCATCCCAAGCGCCACCATCTGGCGTTGTGATGTAAAATTCTAAGCTTCCACCTGCACCAAATGATCCAGGAATCAACCAATTAAAGACATCTGAAACATCTTTCTACAAAATATAAAATTATATATCAGTGTTATTGCAACTAAAATTTACATGTGTATATATCATTATTCTAAGATGACTTCGTATGATTACTTATTTATAATATTCGCTTAAAACTGCTTATTCCCTGCGGTCTGGAGACCGCAGGGTATTGGTATGCGTTTAACTTTTGAGGCATGGAGGAGCACGTGACCTGTTTTCGGTACATGGAGGAGCATGTGATCTGTAAAGGCCTCAACAGACGGTAGGATTTTAAAGTACAACACCAATTAAAACTTAGATGTACAGACAAATCTTAATGTGTGAAGGCTACTATTTCTTGATTTCGGAAACCTTATGTCTAGATGTAAGGGATAGGACATGTTCTATTTTGAAAATCTTGTCGTACCGATTTTTATAGACCTCCAACAATGACAAGTAACAGATAACCAAATTATCTCCTGATAATGGGTGTAATGAATGAAATTCCAGAACAATTAGGGCTCAAAGGTAAACATAGTAGTAAGATGGGGTAAAAATGATGTTGAAAAACTCTTCTGGAGGTGTTTCAATCATTACTAATGGCGAAAAAAGTATTTAGTGAGTAAAGTATGTAAAGTATCAATGTAAAGGGATCCTTTTTAGGGGAAACCTCAGATGATTCTTACAGTGTAGAATTACCGTCTGAATGCAAGTGTTGTAAAGCTTGAAAAAATTGTACATCTATCTCTAATTAGTGCCTGTACAACTAAATCCTACCGTCTGTTGAGGCCTTAAAACCGTACATGATTGGTTAATATTAGTCCGAATTACACCTAATTAAGAAAAAAAACTATTGGTGTGGATATTTCTAATTTTCTATAATTATTTACCGTTTAAGGTGGAAAAAACTTGAATGATGTGTTTTGAAATTTATAATGTTTTATTTATCTATCTCAATTTTACAAAATAATTTGTTTTATACTGAAAAATCTACAAAATTAAAATATCTTAGTGGCATCTGCCATAATAAATAGAGATATTTTCTGCGTAAACTTCTGTGTCTACTTTATTTATTTTTTGCTCGGAATAATTAATAAAATGGTAGGCCTATTTAATCATTTTCTTAAAAGAAACAATTTGATGACCTTCTCCGGTTATCAGGTCTTTAACGGTCACCAGTTTCCAAAGACTTCTTTTCTATTATTGATCGTTTTTAATTGTCAACTATATTCCTTGATACACACGTTTATTTATCCCCCTACCCAAATATATTGAAAATAGTTAAATGAAATATCTTTATATATTTAAAATGTTCCACCGCAGGGAACCATTTTACTTGTTTGTAATGGTATTCGATGCATCATTAAGTTACTTGATAATGTTGCCGATGGTATATTATGGGCCAGGAGTGTGTATTCGAAATGAGATATGTTTATCCGAGGCTAATACATCTGGTATATTCCGAACAAATTAAAAAATGAAACTATTAATATTCGCCTTCTCTTTATAATGTTAAGGTAAAAATCCTCCGTGAACAATTTCACCTTAGTTTACGCCCCACTGATTAAAATATTATGTAAACTTGCTGTTCATCCGTTGAAATATATTCGATTGTGAACTGAAACAATTTTCTCAACTTTTTGCGATTTCTGTAGGGTAGCTATTAAAATGTACCGTGTTTGTAATAATCTAAACTTGTAATTGACACAAGGTAAAAGGGCCAAGCAAACATAACGATGAAGATGCAATGAGATATAGACTTACCCGCCGGTTGGTAAATTTCTATTGTTTTTTTCATGAGATAGGAAATCCAGGGTCATATTGTTGGTTACTACCCCAGCTCCATGTTAAACCACTACAAACGCCAGTTTACGTCATTGATTTTGGCGGCAAAGTATTCATTGTCGGCATACTTTTCTGCACACGCCCGTCTTCCTGAATGGGCGGTTGTGTCTGTTGTACGTATCGTGTAGTTAACAAACCTTCTATCCGACAAAAACTACACGAAAATAAAATATAATATACACTGACAAGATATTACGGTAGCGCATTTTTGAAATGGATAAGTGGAACGAAGGGAATGGATATTGGTATATTAAGGCATAATGCCAATTGCTTTTTGTTTGTTTTATTGTTCGGGTTCAGTACGCAGGTACATTTTTGCAGTCAATCTCATTTTGTACATATTTGACATGAAACATTTTAAGTCACTGACATCCGCTTTCATTGTGAAACATAAATACTGGTAATTGCAGATACATCACCTACTTTACCTTATGATTTACACACTTTTAAATCATCTAAATTACAATGGTTATTGGTAAATAGTTTGTCATGCTGGTCCATTACAACAGGAAATGTCTGTATAGCAAATAATAGAGAAAGGAAATTCATAAAGTGAAGTTCAGTTGGTTTAAGTACAAATTGCAGTGACAAATAAAAGATCCTAGACTATTTAGTCAGTGGTCATTTCACGAGAGTTATAATTTATACCAAGTTTTAATGATTAGAAATTGTGTCTAAATGATGTGGTTTACAGTCCAGATCATCCTTAAATTCATTCTGATTGTTATTTAAATTATTTTGCATATTCTTTCCTTTTTCAGTCTTATCAAGTTTACTTTATCTCTTACATGTTACATGCAGAGTAAAATAATTTCAAACAAATGAAATAAAAAGGGAAGATAGAAATACATATAGATAGTTTACTTATCATGGGGACAAGAACGGTACATTGATCAGTGTATGACCTAAAAAAATGACAAATTTAAACTGAAAAATAAACAACAACATCAAAATGATTGCTTTATTCAAATCCAAAGACGATTTTATTTCTAAAAAGATTAAAAAGTTTTATAAGAATAATAAATTGAATGTTCACCGAAGAATATAGATTTAGAAATAAATAAAATAAAATAAATAACAGTAATACAGTGAATACAGACAAATACCTTCAGATTATTGTCATTTTAATTTATATTTGCTCGAGTTTCATTGCCGAAGTTTCATTTCCATTTCCAATTTTAGAAAGTTAACAGACATCATTTTCTCTTCTTTCGATCCCGTCCCGTTTGAACAAAGTAATCTCACTGCCGCGCTAAATTAAGATTACCGACGGATTAACAGTCACTATAACCTCCACACCGACACCACCACCACCACCACCACCACCACCACTACCAACAAACAGAAGACTGAAATCTGTATTACTGCTAAATGACTTTCTAGCGTAAGCCAATTATCAAAAAAAAACAAAAAACAACAACAACAAAAGAATAAAAAATAAGAATCATGAAATTGAATTTTTAATCTATTTGTTGCAAGTAATGAAAGTAATTTTTAGTAGGAAAAGACTTACTGAAAGAAGATTTTTAAATTGAAGAGGCCATGTAATGAAAAAAAAAACGTTTAGCGTGTTTGTGACGAAACAGTTTCAACATACTTTTTCCAATACTTGGTAATGTCTAAAGAGTTCACTCAGTATAGGTTCATATACTATACAAATATATTGCGTATGATATACACGCTGTAAAATTAATTGGTTATGTAAGTTATATTATAAACGTCAATGATTGTATTTCCATATGACCAGAGCACAAGTTGTTTTGCAGTATTTGGGTTAGCAAGATGTTCATACTGAACAGCCAATTCATCATCAAACAGTACCTGAAATATATCAATCAATATTACAATATACAGAAAAAGATAGACAAACGTTGTTGTTGTTACTTAATATATGTATGCTTTATCAAAAGAGTGTTTGACTCTGAATTATTTGTTTTCCCATAAGTATCTATAATACATGAACACATCATAAATGTTTCTGAGTTACTAGTATGAAGAAAATATTTCCACCTACATGATTGAATTTATAGACATATTGATAGTTATAATAAAGCATGTGTAAACTTCTACCTGTCAAATTCTTCCTTTATGGTGTTGAGTTCTTGAGTTCTCACAGAAAAGAAGCTCCCAAATATAAAAAAGGTCTTTAAAGAATATGACGAATTTCGAATTTGAAAACAAAAGGTTTCTTTACGAAGATTTCCTACCATTACGCTTATTGTTTGAACTTTAATGATAACGTTTATAGAATCCTTACAGTTTATTATTATTCTTATGATTTCATAATGTTGATATTTACATGTGTACGTTTATGTGTGTATTTAGAATATTCTATGACTATAACCCAGCAAACATACCTATATCGGGCCGATATCGGCTAAATGTCGGAATATCGAAGTCGGCTTTCCGCCATCGAACCGATATATATCCGATATAGACAAACTTGTTAAAGACAGGATGATATCGGTCCGATATAGGTCCAATATACATTTATTTCCTGTTATTCAATTAAATGAGTTTTTTAGCATATTCTTCTCAAATTCATTTCAGCAAGAAATCGATGCTTTTGTAAAGAGTAATTTAGTCGTTTTCATGAAAAATACTTCGGTGCTATATCGGCTCCATGTCTGTTGCCGATTTAGTGTATAAGTGATTTGCACAACGTGGTATTTTTCTAGCACACCTGGCATCAGAAGGAGTTTGCGCCAAAACTAAGAAAAGTGGATTTTTTCTCAAATACTACTGGTAAATTTATAAATTACTTATGATTTTGAATAAATTCATTGTTGTAGTATTCGGCGTCATTGATATTTTGAACGTAGGTTTGGGAATTTCATAATTATCTCGCCGAAAATTATTTTGTAATATATTTTCGCGACTGTTTTTAAATTGTTGCCTGAAATTTAGCGGCTGAGAGAGAATAAACATCAAATTATAATTTTCTATTTATTTTTATTTAAAGTTATAATTATGATAGAGATGTCAAATGAAAGTTTTAATCAGAAATAATGAAATGTTGATTACTTTAAAAGAAATGGATAGTGCCTGCTTGCCTTTTGAAAGGACACTTTTCTTAACATAGTCCTTTAGTAATAAAAATGTGAATATATTATTATGTTGATATATTTTCTTATAGTATAATGTTTGAAACATGAATGATTCATTGCAGGTAAATCATCTGTCTGTGACATGACAAACATATCTGAATCAGAGTGCTGACAACTGAAATAGCTGGTTTTGGAGAAAGAAAATGTCATTTTAGAAGCTAAAGATGACCAATTGATGCAATACAGAGTCCTAGGCAACACTTAGAATGAGTAAGTAGACAAAAAAATTCTATGATAACGAAAAAATAATTATTCAGCTTGAGCTTTTAGAGTTATTATGTAAAGTTTCATTGTTTTTTTTTACTGATTTATTAACATAAATGTTTAAAAAAACTGTTTAATTAATATATATTCTTTTTATATATATAGATCAAGACAATATTTGTAGCTTGTAACTTGTATCTATACACACACACATATACTTATAAGGTTTCTTCTCAATTTTTGCTTCAGAATGAGTGATGAAAAAGAGGGCAACAGTCATCGAGCTGAAATTCAATAGCAGGAAATAGCTCATCTTGCAAATGATCAAGTTATGGTGGCAATAAAGAACTGTAGAAAACTAAACAATTGAAGAAGTTCATATATATTGGGACTCCTGGAGGAACCACAATTGACACTTGACATTATTAACTCATGTACAAATTACAAAATGCTGTTTAACTATTCAACATGATAATGTAAAAAAAGTCAGCTATTCTTTTAAAGTTTTACTTAAACTCGAAATACCGTAACTGGAGTATGAATCAATGTGCAAAATCTAAAATACAGTTACTAAATATATAAGAGATAACAGCTTGACACTCTCTAGACATATTTTAAGACTACAGGATATAAAAAAGCAAAGACACAAGCCATTGAGCTTATTTTATCTTAACAAAAAGTAGTATGAATATAGCAAGGTTGTATTTGCCAGTCACATGACTTAAGTATTTTTGTTAAAACAGTTAAATTTTGACTGATCTATATAGGAAACATGTAAAGATTAATGTTTAAACTTTTATGTGTGTTAGCAAGAAAAAATTCGTAAGGTAAAAATACATGGTTTTAAACATTGAAATATGTATGTGTAAATTATAAAATATATTATGTATATGAATTTTTAATTTTGCTGATGTAATAAAGGGTATTGCAAAATAAATATATGTTCTGTTATATGTTAAGGAAAGCAAACCAATATGCTGTAAGAAATAAAAAGCTTATTATGAATGAAGGTAAAAAATCGGCTGTAAGTCGGTACCCGATATCGGCATCCTATATCGGCCCGACTTTGAGCCGGGTTGCACATCCGATGTCGAGCCGACTTCGGATGCCGATATCGGGCCGACATTGAAGATGATATCGGGCCGACATCGGACCTATATGTAATGTTTGCTGGGAAGGAATGATTATTATTCCTCACCTCCATTGCGGTCTCTCTTGGAACAATTGAAATCTTATGAGCTATTCCTCCCACAAACGGATTTGGCATGGAATGTTTGTTGTTCCAGGTATAATCTCTATATGTTTTGACTGTCAGTGAATTATAATTTGTTGTAATGTGAAGCATGATGGTCTCGGGCTGGTTATCATTAACATCGGATCCGTACTCCGTTGTATTCGCGACGTTAATTTCAATACTGTGAAGAAATGTAATAGTGATAATTGTATCAAGGTATAACAAAACTATAATATTGATTTTGTTGTAAAAAAAGTTTATTTAAATATGTATATATATTTTTTTTATATTTGCTGAGATATATAAGTTATTGACTATTATTCAAGAATGAAGTTTGTATACAAAATTCTTTTTCATAAAGATAAAGAAGTGGCAAATCTGCCACTGATCGATAACTTCAATTCTTATACATGTATGTATCCGTTTGCTTGAAATTGACCCACACCAGATATTTTTATAGTACTTCATTTGAATAAAAATGCATGTATCTGCCCGGATTTTAATATCACCAAACTAAATGTAATTGCCATGTTTCAATGACATATCGGAACATGAACAATCCCCATTAATATCATCATGTGGACCTGAGGTGCATTAAAACATAAATACTACGTAACTATACTTAATATCACTAATTCCGCGTCATCACTTATTTCACGGTAATGGCATATTTTTATGTGACCAGTACTAAAATTGGTCAGAAATGAAATATTTTATTCACACACATAAACAACAAAGATTTTGTGCAAAATATTTAAAATCTCTTGAATTTTGCGAAAACAGAACAATATTTTACAAATTTCTGCAAAAAGCAACAATTGTCCATAAAATTTGTGCATATGTCTGAAATAATCATATTTTTCTAAGTGTTTTTATCTGTTGAAAAAATAATTTTTAAGTAACTAAGTAAAAAAAGTTTTAATTTTTAAAAATAAGCAAAATAACATGTAGAAATTTTAGATGGAACATGAAAAACTGAAGTGTAACACCATTTACCGCGATTTTAATGATAACACACTGTATTCAAAATAGCCGACATATGGTCTACGTCTGGCCCATTAAAACTAATTTTGACAGAATATATTCTTGTTTCCTTGTGTCATACAGCAGAAAATACCTATATGTTACAGCTTATGACAATTTTTGTACCATTAGATTCATTTGTTGTTTTCTTTCTTGTTTCAAAGCGTTAAGTACCGTGAACTAAGAGGAGCCCAGTATAATATGAACTTGCTGTATTTATAAAGTAAAGACAAACACATTACCATTGCAAGTCGTTGCCTGTCGGGACAGCTATATAAATATCTAACCGTCCTCCAACACTAAACGTCCCAGGTATCAACCATTGAAAACCATTGGAAACCTTTAACTAATCAAAGCTAATTGTAAAAAATGATTGTTTTATTCAGCAATGTGTCGCCAACCATCACTGGCCTGATGTCTGTCAACTTCTCCTCCAGAGGAACTCAACTGTATGTGTATGTTGTTTAAATATGTTATAAACACTTAAACACTCATCATATTGAAAGCTGACTATGGAGATTATGTAATTCTAAAATATGCATAGGTATTGTTTTTATATAGATTTATTTATTCCGAAATGTACAAGTGGAATTGGTTAAATCAGTATCAGAAACAATAAAATAGTCTGAAAAATGATATACATGTATAAGTATTTTATGATACTGGTGCAAACGACTGTTTCAGCGGTTCCCAAGTGTGTAATGTGTCTGGTGTTTGTGAAAGCATTGAAGTCCCCCCCCCCCCTCCCAAAAAAAAAAACAACAATAACAAAAAAACACAACAAGAACCCCCCCCCCAAAAAAAAAAAAAAAAACAAAAAAAAAACAACAACAACAAACCAAAAACACCGTGTAATAAAAGTAATGATGTAAGTAAATGATAACCAAGATTGTTCGATACAAAATGGCTTTATTTAAAGATAAACTACGCTCTCTTTGGGTAAGATACTTTTTCTGTAGAAATTTATTGAAATTTAGTAAATTCCTCCTGAATTTGAATAAGTGAGTGTATAAAATATATCTGGGAACCTGCATTCTCTATTACTGGTCTGTTCTTATAAAAACTGCCAGTTTTTTTAATGACACTATATATGTTCTCATACTGTGATTACCTGTAGTGTGTACAGTTTAAAACTTAACATGGTTTCTCTGTATATTTATTTTACAGATCAAAAATTATCAGTTCTCTTAAACATCAAATTTGAGCATTATATATCTTTAATTCTAATCCACAAACTAAGTCTAAATATAGAAAATGATATGCATCATGGCATTCGAACAAACAACAATGAGCTCTATCCCGACGGAATTGACCTCCATTATTATCAGAGTTGTAAAGGTTGCTTAATTCAAATCATTTGTCCCTCATTGTTGTTTGTTCGAATGTCATGAGTAACGTTGCATTTTCCATGACAGGAAGCTGGTTTGAAAGTTGAAGACTTCTTTCATCAAAGCTGTAAAGTCACAATATGAACTTAGCAGTGTCGTTTAAAGTTATGTTTAAATAAAACCTAACTAAACGAACAAACTATCTCAGTTGGAAATTTTGATTGCTGCTAGTTAGTACTAGGAAATTTTATACTACCTTCATTCATTGCCGCTGATAGTTAACTATTGAAGGTTGTGGTTGTTGTGGAGGGTGTGGCTGTAAAAAGACGTGTTCACAATGTGAACCTGGACTTCCAGCACATAACCAAAGTGAAAGATGCACCAAAGAAGCCAATAACTTTGGATCTAAAGTTGAAATGACAACATTGAAAGTATCATTTTCACAATAATCAAAATGATTTATTTTGTGTAATTAATATTCAGATTATCAGATAAAACATTTTGACTGGCCTTTTGGATAACAAATTTAATCTCCTATCAAAATAGAAGCATCGTTTTACTTTCTGTTAAGCAAATCTGTACTCAAAATTATTTTTTCTTTTTTTATGCAACCAGGTAAACATTAAAGGCAGAATATTTAAACACACACATATATATATATGTGTGTGTTTAAACATTTTATGAAAAAAAATCACCCCCTCCTTCCAAAAATAAAACAACAAAACAAAGCATAAAACCTAACAGAAAGCAAATGCTGAAGTTAGATGTTGCCATGGTCAGCTGCTTTGATTCGTTTTACAACAAATGCCCAGTATGCAAAGATATAAAATCATTTAGCACGAACTATTTTTTCGGTTACTTAGAATGCTTTGAAAAGTAAGAGTGTCTTGCGTAAAGAGATTGGTCATACTATACGCGTGTGCGTGTTTGTCTTGGTCTATGCTCTATGACGTCAGCAAGTCGAGTGCGCGTGTTTATCTTGGTCTATGCTCTATGACGTTAGAAAGTCGCATGCAATTGCGCGTGTTTGTATTGGTCAAGGCTCTTATGACGTCATCATGTATTATTACCACAAGCATCAGGATAGTCCTTATATCACTGAGCTTGATTTATCAAACATAAACCGATATGTTTAGAAAGCTTTTAATATCATTACGTCTCTCTCATTATATATCAACAATATGCGTGATTCATATTTGGACAGTGTTTTAAAACGTTATAAAATTCTATTTCCAGGCTGTGAACTGACTTATGTTCAAGGACCACGGACATTAGTAATGGAAAAGAGGGGATGGGAAAACACAGACACAGAGGTAACAGCGGAAGTCTACCTAGACGCTTACGAACGCTGGCAGGTGAACTGTTTTTATAGAAATTTATTATATGTAAGAATTTGAAAAAAATAGCTTTGACAAATTTCAATTAGTCGATCTTGGTCTATATACCTATAAAGGTAATATTGTGAAGCTTAATTAAGGTGTTTGAAAAAGGATTAATGTTGATCAATTTTGCAGTGGTAGGATCGACAGTGTGTGGGTACTGGACTAAGTGTTCATCGTCAATCAATACCTGAAAAAGAAACAACATAAACGATAACTATTGCATAATTGTATACTTCCATCAATTGATTATAATTTACCGCTACGTTTTAATCACTTTGATTCTGTCTTGTCATAAGCCTATTCTGTTTTGGTCATAAGCCTATTCTGTTTTGGTCATAAGCCTTTTCTGTTTTGGTCATAAGCCTATTCTGTTTTGGTCATAAGCCTATTCTGTTTTTGGTCATAAGCCTATTCTGTTTTGGTCATAAGCCTATTCTTTTTAGCCATTAGCCTATTTTATTTTGGTCATAAGCTTATTTTCCATCCGTACGTTATTGCAGTATTAACCATCAGCTTTTTATCATCTTACTAGTGAAATGAAGGAACAGACGATTACAAATGATGTGAAAGAAATGCATTATCTTTAGCAAAGTAAACATGTACAATGATCTTTGCTCTTTGGACCCATGACTTTGGTCACAAGAAAAGATTGAAATGTTTAAAAAATGAGTACTTTTTACATATGTTAACTCTATTTGTGGTTATGTAAAACTGAATGAATGATTTTCCAAGAAGCAAGTATGAAAAATTGTAATATAGGTCCAAGTAGGTTGAAATGAAAACATGTGTTCAACTAAAACTGACATAAACGGCGATGTAGACAACCCTTACTTTGCATTGTTCCACACTGAGCCAAACACTTTACGACACATCAAATTAATTGTTAGGCCTATATATACCGTCAGACGAATATGTCATCTACGCGGATATATCATACTTGATATAACTTAATTTTACCTTCTGTAATTATCTATAAGTAATTTGAAATTACGTTAGAATTAATTATAGAGACAATTTTTCACGTCAATCTATATTTAATTAAACTTTTTTTTCATAACTACATGTATTACAATATTTTTCCTTGATTGTTCATTAAAGTATTAAGTTCGTTTATTGAATCTGGAGAAAATCTGCTTTCTGCAGAAAACAATAGCTTTCTTAATAATGGTTATGACAATGAAAGAGCTAATGGTAACGGTTACGCGCAGTATCATCATTGAATTGCATGACTAAAGTAAAAAAAACAAGCTTTAATATAGCAATTAGGAAAAACTGTTTAATATTCGGTACATAGTATACTTTAGTAGTTATGTAAAATAACTGTAGATCCAGTACTTGGTTTCTGTTCTTCATTTATATATGTATTGGTTAATAGCTACAAATTTCGCCTTGGATATCCGGCTTATACATATTTTAAGATTGGATTAATCTGATAAGCTCACTCAGCATACCATATCTTCAAACTCATTAATGCATGGATATGGTAAAAAAATGACATTAATACCATTAGAAACATATCTTACTTGCAAGACGTCTGTATATGGTACTACAGTAAACTTGGTAACACTTCCTTCAGGAAATGGAATTGCCATGCTTAATATGTTCGTCCAGCCAGACGCTTGAGCCCATGTTTTGACCATTAGCTCGTTATCTTGTTTTACAACAATTATATGGAACATAACGGCCTCAGAGGCTCCCCCATACACGTTGAAATTAACATCTGTAGTATCCAGTAAGTTGATAGCGAACCTATATTAATATATACAAAATGACTGACTTGGTTTTCATCACGGCGAAAATAGCTTTCCCAACCCAACTGAATATTTTAATACCCAAAATCCCACATGACTGAGTCCGCGTAAACTCCATACCATGATCCATCCAAACGTGAAAAGACCAACATTTACAGTGTAGACACGGATGTATTTATAATTACTGTTACGTGTAAAGCACGTGTATTATGTAAAAGAAAATTCAATATTACCCTTCCCAAGTGCCACCTTCTGGCGTCGTGATGTAAAATTCTAAACTTCCACCAACACCAAATGTTCCAGGAATCAACCAATCAAAGACATCTGAAACATCTTTCTACAAAATATAACATTATAATTTTATATGAGTGTCATTGCAGCTAAAATGATACACGTATATCTTATTATAAAGATTAATTTATATCATTATTACTTATAATATTCGTTTAAAACCGCTAATTTGTAATGGTATTTATTGCATTATTAATTTACTTGATTATGTTGCCGGCAGTATATCTGTATTGGATGAGAGCATACACTCAGAGGCACTTATACCGCGACACTTTAATTTTTCAGTAGATCTATAAAACTGGTTATTTATGGACGGATTTTGTTCAAATTTGGATCATACAGTATTCAACATATCATACTTACTATAGTTTTTATATTTTAATTTTATTCACAATTCATTGACAATAAAAAAGAAAAAAATAACAATACAAATAGGCTACTGTAAAATAAAAAAATCACAGAATGGCTGTTAAAATGGTATCAAAATGAATAATCTCTGGATTGCACTAAATCTGTGTTCTGGTTTAAACATGTCTATTTAAGCTCGATTGCAAATAAGTTCTTGCAATTATATTAATCACTTTCGAGTCCGCTTCCTGTAACCAAGTAGAACTGAAGTCATATGAAGAAACATGGTCATGATCCTATAAGCCATGATTCCTAAGTTGAGAGTCAGACACCTTGACCACAATGCCACCACTCCCCTTAAACAACATTTAAACACCTATAATGTATATCTCATGAAAATGACGTAGTTTCACACGGAGACTTGGGGAATATTTCCCCGGCTCCAGAAAATTGCGAAGGGCTACTGGTCGCTTTTCTCACACGCCTGTTCAAATCATCCCACAATTTACAGGAACTCGAGCAAGCACTTGTTCAGGAATGGAGAAATAGTCGTCACAAGATATAAAGATCTGGATTCTAATCCGACTGAAATATGTGTGTCAAACTAGCACTACAATCATCGGCGCAATACGTTAATTGATCAATGGGTCACATTTTTGCTCATTCCAGAACATATTATAGTGATTGAACAGGTGAACGTCAAAATAAGTTTATAATTTGCCACACGATTCCTTTCAACTTTATCATTTCTTTGCACGAACAATAAATAAACCACGAGACCAAAGGAAATGTCTGTAAATATCCTGTAAAGTTCTATTTGTCATATTTTAGGCAATTTTATATTTTATCTTTAACATTTTCCAAATCAAACTGTTGGTCGATCACAATTATAATGGTCAGTCTTTAGAAATATGCATTTTGATAAAAGTAGCACAATGTCACTTTAAATGATATGTTGCCTACTGTATTTTTGGGTCGCTGCGCTTGCGCAAAGCGGCCCAAAGTTATAAGTTACATCTGAGGCATATTGCCAAACGAATTTCGGCTGAAATATATACATGCACGTAGTAAATAGTTCCGTATGGTCGGTAACAAGTTAGAAAATCCGTACCTTCATTCATTACAGGAGGGTTATCATACATTTTAAAATGTATCATGATATCGAAAATTACAGTAAATTTGTGCTGTGTACAGAAATAATATCAATGCGCGATTGAATCACGTGACAGGTCATTGAGGTCAGCCATGTTGATTCGGCTTACAGACACTTCACCTCCCAGACACTTCACCCTAGGCCCTTTTTTGCAGACACTTCACCCCTCAGACAGTTCACCCCTCATTTTAAGAAATTTGATTGAGACACTTCACCCCTCATTTTATCATTTTGTGTTTAACAATTATTTATGTAGAAAATGTTAAATGCATTCATTAGTGATTGAGTATGTTTATTGTTTTAACATATTTTATTATTATTTTATCAAGTAACTGACCAAAGACAATGGATATACCTATAAAAAGGCTCATATCACAATTTAGTTAATAATACAAGGTATTATTAAATTAAATATTTTACATATTTTATACTAATTCCAATTCAAGTAAAAGTGATATACATGTAATTAATTGAAAAATCTTTCTAGTGAAGTGTGTGAACCTTTGTGTGAATTTTCCTTTGATATATATATATAAACTCGTACAAAGACTTTCATGTAATTTAAAGTATAACCCATTGTCTTATAAATTTGAGTTGATTTAATTCTTGAAGTTTTGGAGACAATTTCTACTTTAACTTAGTGCTTAATTTACATAACTGGTGCTATTTATTTGTTTAACAAATGACATTATGAATGATCTTTGTATGAAATGCAGGATAATTGTGTCTGATAATGTTAATAAATAATTTATTTTTACTATATTTTATAAAGCAACCAATTCATTCATTCATATTCATTTATATTCATTAATATTCATTTTATTAATTTATTTATTTATTCAATATTATAAATAAATTTAATTTTCATACAATAATACCATTTTAATTCAATTATCTAATCAATTATGAGATAACTGTTGAATAAACAAACAACCAATCAAAATGTTGAATAAACAAGGTGACATGCAATAAACACTTAATGGATGAAAGTGCATTGTATATATCATTTGGCAATACAACCAATTAACCTAAATTAGCTTTATAAACTTAGTAAAAATAAAGGTATTAAGCAAAATATTTTATCAAATAATACTAAAAATAATTAATATAAACATATAAAATTATAAGCATTATGTTGTTGACTAACTTGACTTATTTACTTTATAGAAAAAATTGGATGAGGGGTGAAGTGTCTTACTGATTTTGGGGGGTGAAGTGTCTTAAGGAGTGAAGTGTCTTCAAAATTTGAGGGATGAAGTGTCTGGGGGGTGAAGTGTCTTCTACTTCTACTTCTATGTTGATCTCGTCTGTAAATCCGCTGTGCAGACATCAGCGACGAGTGGTGATGTGAAATGTGCTCCATTAAAAACGTGGGCTAAACACCTGTCCCCCATGTGCGGCACCAGGCGTTCGAGTTAAAATAATGTGAAAACGTAGTGTGAAGTAAAATCCAACATGTTTGTACACTATACACGATTTTAATAATTTACACATATACGTATGACTGGACAGCAGTTTTAAAACTGTCCAGATTGTCCACAGTTGTGATGTTAGTTGGTAAGTTATTCCAATAAGGTACAGTTCTTGGAAAGAATGAATGTTTGTACGCATTAAGTCTGCAGTGATAAGTGACGAACTTTACCGAGTTTGTGTATCTTGTAGATAGTTGTGGGTGGTATTCAACTGGTACAGCCACTAGGTTATTAAACACTTTATACATAAGAATTAAGTCCGCACACTGACGACGTTGTTCAAGTGTTGGCCATTTTAGGTCGTGTAGCATTGATGTTACGCTAGATGGATTGTTACGATTGAATGGTTTATTCATGACGAATCTTGCCGCGTTCCGTTGTATTTGTTCAAGTTTCTTCGATGTATTAAGTTGTTGGGGATTCCAAATTGGTGACGCATATTCCAGTTTAGGTCGAACCAAAGTTTGATAAGCTCTTTCCTTTACTGTGGTCGGGCAATGTTTTAAGTTCCGTTTGATGAAACCAAGAGTACTAGAAGCTTTTGCTGTGATTGAATCGATGTGTAAGGTTGTATTTCATAGTATCTGCTAGTTCAACTCCCAGATATGGGTGGTTTTTAACAACATGTAGTGATTGATTTTTCATTTTGTAGTCAAATACAGATTTGTTACGTTTATTTGTTATTGACATGGTTGCACATTTATCGACGTTAAATTCCATTTGCCAGGTGTTATGATATCAAGATTAGATAACTCTTTACATGTTTAGCTGTATAGTTAATGGGATTACTTCCCTTTACTTGATATTCATTAATGCTATGTTATATATATGATCATGCCTCTCTGATACCTGGTCATTCTCACTTGAGCTCTGGTCTTAACAACATGTATTAAATGGTTATAATAAAATAGTAGAATAGTTTGAATCTTGTTATCATCCATACAACATAACACCAGGTATTACTCCAATCAACTAAGGTGTCCAGGTCTTTTTGTAAAATATTATGATCTTCACTGGTGAGTATGGGTCTATAAATGACACAATCGTCAGCAAATAGGCGAATTGATGACTTAATATGCGAGGCCTCCGTGGTCGAGTGGTTAGAGTCGATGACTTCTAATCCAGTTACCTCTCTGGCGTGGGTTCGATCCCCGGGAGATGCTTTGGTAGTTTAGCGCGGAGGAAGGTCGTCAAATACTGGTGTAACTCTCCAGGAACGATGGTTAGGAAACTACCCGCCTATATGACTGAAATACTGTTGGAAAAAGGCGTAAAATGACACAAACAAACAAACAAACAATCCGAGGCGATGTCGTTAATATATAGTAAAAACAATGCAGGACCAAGCACAGTTCCCTGGGGCACGCCAGATGTTACCAGTGACGGTCTTGATGATTCTCCGTCTACTACTACTCGTTGATAACGACCGTTAAGGAATTCATTAATCCATAAGTTGGTTTCATTACATATACCATAATATTGCATTTTCACAGAGAGACGCTGATGTGACACTTTATCGAAAGCCTTAGAAAAGTCAAGCACCGCCATATCAACCTGGTGACCAAGATTAACACTACGAGCAATGTCATCTGTAGTTAATAGAAGTTGAGATTCACATGAGCGTTTAGCCCTGAACCCATGTTGGTTTTCATGAAGAATGTTCTGGCTGTCTAAATGGTTCATTACTTGCGAAACTATTATATGTTCAATCATTTTAGAAACAACTGCGGTTAAGCTTACAGGGCGGTAGTTCGATGGTTTGGTTCTGTCGCCTTTTTTGAAAATTGGTACAATGTTAGCGTTTTTCCAGTCCAATGGTACTTCAGATTTATCAATTGACTGTTGGAATAAAGACCGTATAATTGGTGCTATTTCAGTTACACATTCTTTTAAGACTATGATAGGTATTTTATCTGGCCCAGAAGCTTTCTTGGGATTAAGTCTGTTAATACACTTAACAACGCCATTTAATGTAACGTTTATCTTGGGCATCGAGCGGTAAGGCGAAGATCCTTTATTTGGTAGATTGTCCAAAGATTCTTTCGTAAATACTGAACAAAATTGGTTGTTAAGCATTTCTGCCTTATGACTAGCGGACTCGGCGATTTGACCGTTGTTTTTCAATGTTCCAATGTTTACGCTGTCTTGTTTACGAGACTTTATATATTTCCAAAAGGATTTCGAAGATTTATCATTTTCTGGATCTAGAAGATTACTAATGTAATTGTAGTAGGAAGTATGTAATTTATTCCTTACAGTTTTGCGAAGGTCACTAAATTTTTTATAGTCACTTGCGTTATTACTTTTTCTTGCAATGTTATATAAGTAGCGTTTTTTCTTAATAAGCCGTTTGATATTCTTTGATAACCACGGTATGTCCGATTTCCCTTTTACAGTTTTCTTCGGTATATATTGTTCCATTGATTCTAATAATATTTGTTTAAAATTGTTCCAGTTTACATCAACTGTGTTGTTATGTATATTACGCAGAAACTCGTGTTGAAATGATAGCACACAATCTTTAATTTTCCGCCAGTCCGCTTTTCTATAATTAAACACGGTTCTCGGCGGTAGTTTGTTAATAACCGGCTTGATAAATGTTGTTACAGATAAGATATCATGGTCACTGAGCCCGATAGGTGGTCCGACTACGTGTCGTTGTATGAGTGTTGGATGGCTCGTAAAGAATAAGTCTAAAATCCTACCCTTACGTGTAGGGGTTCTGTTAATTTGTTCAATAAAACAAGTTGAAGTTATATCGATTAATTTATCACAAAAAGTCTTATCCCTAGCATTTGGCAATGTATATCCATTATCCCAGTCCACGTCTCCGAGGTTGAAATCACCCCCTAGAAATTTCTTCATATTTTTGTATGGAGAAGTACAGTTCGCTTTTAATAGTGAATTTTCAAGTTCATCTAATGTTTCTATAGTAGCCTTTGGTTCTCGGTAGAAAGATCCAACTAAAACTTGTTCGTTTTTATCGATTTTGATTTTAATCCATTTTTTATTTCACAGGCAGAGTCTAAATCTGAACATTCCTCAGCTTGTAAGCCAGGTCTAACCATTATAATAACACCACCGCCGCGTTTGTTCACTAATTCTGACCGATCTTTCCTGAATATTTGATATTTGTCAATAGACGGGATATTTGTTGGTAAGAGTTCAGCACTCAGATCCTCACTATTCAAATGCGTTTCAGTGCCTAAGATAACATCCGGCGCTTTTACTAGCTATAATGTTGTAAAACTCCGTTTTCTTATTACGAATACTCTGGAAATTTATCACTTCGAATTTCAAGTGAGACTTATTAACGTGGAGTGATTTAGAAAGTGAACGAATACTATCCACAGATGGGTTATCACTACTTGATTCCATGTCACCCAAAAAAGATGATGTAAGCTCAGATTCAACACTACCGGAATGTGTTGATGTTACGTTAGAAATATGTGAAATGTTACTATCCAGATCGGTAGACGGTAGTAATACGCGCGGTGTTGATGCTACAAACGATAAACTATCTGGTTTCAAGGGACGCGAGATTCTCCTCCGAGGTGGGGACGAAGATAAGTTAATGTTTACATGTGGTACTGGTTGTGTAGCCTACTGCTAATTCTAGCAGAGTCTTTCACCAATGGTGAGAAAGTATTTTCTAATAAAAAGTCATCTAAGTCAAAAGAGCACACTCTAGATAGGTTTGGGATGCCACAATCGTCCTTTTTACAGATCCAAACTACCTCTGAAATATCAAGGTATGCAAGAGTTTCACTACTGATTTTTGCACAGTTAGCATGGTACCAAGTGTCACAGCAGTCACATTGTACAGCTTTAACATTCCAGGAACCAATATTTTATTACAAATTCCACAAGGATATTTCAAGGTTTTAGGTCCAGGATTAATTTCTATGTCACCCGACTGAATCAATAATAAACACAATATAAAGTTTGTTCCAACATTGTTTTTAATATAACATGCGCTCCGCCATTTGATGGTTCTTGTAGCAATTGCAAGCTTCATGATACTGGGTTTCGAGGGTTCGATCAATGTCTGGAAGGAATTAGTAGCAGTTAGTTCGCTAGACAGAGCTATAACTAGTAAAAATAGCGCTAAACATAGCAAATGTAAAGTTCCCTTGTTCTTCATGGGCGCGGCAATTGTTGCTGCGCAATAGGATGCGGTCTTGCTACCGTTGATTCGACTTTCGTCATTCATTAATCGATACAGACAACTAGGATATTTTGAAGAAATTGTAAGTTCTTTAGTAATTTTTCAGTTTCCTTGATTAAATAGAAAAGACTTTATGAAACTGAGCCACCCGTGTGATCAATTTTTGAAGATTTGTTTATAAAATTTGTCGGTAACAGGGTAACAATTCGTCACCGTGACGATTCGTCCCAATTTAGTGACGATTCGCCCCACCTAAAATTAACATTTTAAAAAAATTTTCATGTTCGATTCACAGGCACGAGTATCGGACCTGGGAAGAAAAAATATGACCAGATTGATAACAAAAACCTGTGTTCATCTTAAAAGTGTCAAAAAAAACCCAAAAAAATAAATAATGACCCCCTTTAACTTATAGTATATTTTTAAATGGGGTCATTATTTAATTATTTGGGTTTTTTTTTTACACTTTTAAGATGAACACAGGTTTTTGTTATCTATCTGGTCATATTTTTTCTTCCAGGTCCGATACTCGTGCCTGTGCTTAAAATTAACATTTTTAAAAAATTCATTTGGACTGAAAAATATTTAGGAAGTGGCTAGCCGTACGGGCCCGTACGGCTAGCCAAAAGTTCTAGCCGTACGTGAGTCACGTACGACTAGCCTGGAGTCCCGGACACACTGTATTAGGCTAGCCGTACGGCACTTTTCAAAATTATATGGAAGTCGAAAATGCATATGTTGTTTAATCAAATCTCCGAATTTGTCCTAGTAAGTTCACTTTAATAAAGATACTCTGCAATTTTGCACACACAAAAATGAATACGAGTAAGCGTTGTATAATCTATCTTAATAAAATTAAGTGTCAAAGTTGCATGTTATAACGTCCTTAATTTTCATGCTTATGATTGTATGAAAGATGAATTGTTCAAGCTGTTAATTAAGCACATGGAACGAATAAATAATGATCGGAGGGGAATAAATAAATAAATAAAAAGAATATTAAAAAAAAGTGAAAAGGAAAAATAATTTAATAATGCAAACTTTTAATAATGGACGATGGACAAACTTCTATACCGTCGGTAATTGGCGCAATTATCAGAGCCCAACAACAATTATTTTCGGTGTTTTTTGGGGTTGTTTTTTTTTCAATTTAAAAATTAAACTTAATTAAACAAAAAAGGATTATTATCAAAATTTTGTAAACTATTTCAAGTGATGTTATTTAACTGCAACCAAACGCTATTTTTTCTCGACGTCTTGAGATTACAAAGTAAATTCAGTATAGTTAAAGTGATTAAGTATTTTGTAAGGAAGTCAAAAAACTACTTTGTTTACATGCAAACAGTTACAGGCCTTACATGTTGTAATTCTGTCCTAGAGGAGGTGTCTGATTATTCTTTAAGGCTTCGGTTCTCACACCGACACTAACTCAGAGTTCAAATACTTTGCCAAATTCAGTTTTTATAGTCTAATTATTGAAATAATCTAAACCAAAATTTTTGAAAAACAAAGAAAAAAAATACACAGAATCTTTG